>NW_026893962.1:0-252631 GCF_032452875.1 Bos javanicus
TGCATGATCAATTGCCAGCTGAGCTGCGTGATTCCTGTGAGCTCATCTGCTTGACAATTGCCAGCTGAGCTGCGTGATTCCTGCCTGGTCACGTGCTTGATTATTGCCAGTTGAGCAGCATGATTCGTCACTGCTGAGCTCCATGCTTATTGCCTGCTGATTGCGTGGTTCGTGTCTGCTCAGCTCTTTGAGTATTGCCTCCTGAGGTCCCTGTTCGGTCGCCACCTGCCGGGGACCAGCCCCAACTGATCCAGGGTATTCGAAGGAGAGATGGCCTAGGCGACTATTTATATGCTAATCAGAGATGTCAAGAATAATAGTATGAGGAGAGCTCAGTAGGAAAATTCGGTGGAGAAAAGAGACTGAGTAGCTTGGTTTACGCGGAAGACCAATCAAACTTCAAGACAAGAAGTTTGCACCACTTACGTAGGCCGCAGGCGCCCTCTCGAATAGCGAAAGGTGCCTCACCCTAGACACCTTCTCGAGTGGGTCTTAGCAGCCCAGGCATAATTAGTAAGCGTGGTGGGTTCCGCGCTCCAGATGGAGACTCAGCTGGAAGTTAAAGGGAAGAATGACAAGGAACTTTATGAATTGGAGCTGTAAGTTAACTCTTTGACAGAGAGCGAGATGGTGGTGGGGGACAGCCCCCAGTGAAATCAGAGGTGAGAGCACAAAGCAATACAGTAGGCAGACTCCGGTTTTTTTGGGGGGAGATGCTCGAGAATATCCGGGTGGACTCCTGAGGCTCGATCCCGCATTTGCGTATGCCGAGCCTCCTTCCTCATGACCTTTGTCCAGAGTGGAATGCCTCCCCGGCTCCCGGCACATGATCAGTGCATGCTCAGTCACGATATCAGTGCCTGCTCAGCCACGTGATCACTGACGGCACAGTCACGTGATCAGCGCCTCTCAGTCACGTGGATCACCGTATGATAAACACGTGATCAGTGAACGACCAGCCACGTGATCACTGCATGCGCAGTCAGGTGATCAGTTCCTGATCAGCCACCTGATCAGTGCGTGCACAGTCCCATGATCAGCGCCTGTCAGTCACTGATCACCTGCCTGATAGCATGTGATCAGTGCCCGATCAGCCACGTCATCAGTGCATGCGCAGTCACGTCATCAGTGCATGATAGCCACGTGATCAGTGCATGCTCAGTCACGTGATCTGTACTTGATCAGCCACGTGATCAGTGCCTGCAGAGTCACGTGATCAGGGCCTGCTGAGCTGCGTGATTCCTGCCGGCTCATCTGCATGACAATTGCCAGCTGAGCTGCGTGATTCCTGTCGGCTCATCTGCTTGACAATTGCCAGCTGAGCTGCGTGATTCCTGCCTGGTCACGTGCTTGATTATTGCCAGTTGAGCAGCATGATTCGTCACTGCTGAGCTCCATGCTTATTGCCTGCTGATTGCGTGGTTCGTGTCTGCTCAGCTCTTTGAGTATTGCCTCCTGAGGTCCCTGTTCGGTCGCCACCTGCCGGGGACCAGCCCCAACTGATCCAGGGTATTCGAAGGAGAGATGGCCTAGGCGACTATTTATATGCTAATCAGAGATGTCAAGAATAATAGTATGAGGAGAGCTCAGTAGGAAAATTCGGTGGAGAAAAGAGACTGAGTAGCTTGGTTTACGCGGAAGACCAATCAAACTTCAAGACAAGAAGTTTGCACCACTTACGTAGGCCGCAGGCGCCCTCTCGAATAGCGAAAGGTGCCTCACCCTAGACACCTTCTCGAGTGGGTCTTAGCAGCCCAGGCATAATTAGTAAGCGTGGTGGGTTCCGCGCTCCAGATGGAGACTCAGCTGGAAGTTAAAGGGAAGAATGACAAGGAACTTTATGAATTGGAGCTGTAAGTTAACTCTTTGACAGAGAGAGCGAGATGGTGGTGGGGGACAGCCCCCAGTGAAATCAGAGGTGAGAGCACAAAGCAATACAGTAGGCAGACTCCGGTTTTTTTGGGGGGAGATGCTCGAGAATATCCGGGTGGACTCCTGAGGCTCGATCCCGCATTTGCGTATGCCGAGCCTCCTTCCTCATGACCTTTGTCCAGAGTGGAATGCCTCCCCGGCTCCCGGCACATGATCAGTGCATGCTCAGTCACGATATCAGTGCCTGCTCAGCCACGTGATCACTGACGGCACAGTCACGTGATCAGCGCCTCTCAGTCACGTGATCACCGTATGATAAACACGTGATCAGTGAACGACCAGCCACGTGATCACTGCATGCGCGGTCAGGTGGTCAGTTCCTGATCAGCCACCTGATCAGTGCGTGCACAGTCCCCTGATCAGCGCCTGTCAGTCACTGATCACTGCCTGATAAACACGTGATCAGTGCCCGAACAGCCACGTCATCAGTGCATGCGCAGTCACGTGATCAGTGCATGATAGCCACGTGATCAGTGCGTGCACAGTCCCATGATCAGCGCCTGTCAGTCACTGATCATTGCCTGATAAACACGTGATCAGTGCATGATGAGCCATGTGATCAGTGCCTGATCAGCCACGTCATCAGTGCATGCGCAGTCACGTCATCAGTGCATGATAGCCACGTGATCAGTGCATGCTCAGTCACGTGATCTGGACTTGATCAGCCACGTGATCAGTGCCTGCAGAGTCACGTGATCAGGGCCTGCTGAGCTGCGTGATTCCTGCCGGCTCATCTGCATGACAATTGCCAGCTGAGCTGCGTGATTCCTGTCGGCTCATCTGCTTGACAATTGCCAGCTGAGCTGCGTGATTCCTGCCTGGTCACGTGCTTGATTATTGCCAGTTGAGCAGCATGATTCGTCACTGCTGAGCTCCATGCTTATTGCCTGCTGATTGCGTGGTTCGTGTCTGCTCAGCTCTTTGAGTATTGCCTCCTGAGGTCCCTGTTCGGTCGCCACCTGCCGGGACCAGCCCCAACTGATCCAGGGTATTCGAAGGAGAGATGGCCTAGGCGACTATTTATATGCTAATCAGAGATGTCAAGAATAATAGTATGAGGAGAGCTCAGTAGGAAAATTCGGTGGAGAAAAGAGACTGAGTAGCTTGGTTTACGCGGAAGACCAATCAAACTTCAAGACAAGAAGTTTGCACCACTTACGTAGGCCGCAGGCGCCTCTCGAATAGCGAAAGGTGCCTCACCCTAGACACCTTCTCGAGTGGGTCTTAGCAGCCCAGGCATAATTAGTAAGCGTGGTGGGTTCCGCGCTCCAGATGGAGACTCAGCTGGAAGTTAAAGGGAAGAATGACAAGGAACTTTATGAATTGGAGCTGTAAGTTAACTCTTTGACAGAGAGAGCGAGATGGTGGTGGGGGACAGCCCCCAGTGAAATCAGAGGTGAGAGCACAAAGCAATACAGTAGGCAGACTCCGGTTTTTTTGGGGGGAGATGCTCGAGAATATCCGGGTGGACTCCTGAGGCTCGATCCCGCATTTGCGTATGCCGAGCCTCCTTCCTCATGACCTTTGTCCAGAGTGGAATGCCTCCCCGGCTCCCGGCACATGATCAGTGCATGCTCAGTCACGATATCAGTGCCTGCTCAGCCACGTGATCACTGACGGCACAGTCACGTGATCAGCGCCTCTCAGTCACGTGATCACCGTATGATAAACACGTGATCAGTGAACGACCAGCCACGTGATCACTGCATGCGCGGTCAGGTGGTCAGTTCCTGATCAGCCACCTGATCAGTGCGTGCACAGTCCCCTGATCAGCGCCTGTCAGTCACTGATCACTGCCTGATAAACACGTGATCAGTGCCCGAACAGCCACGTCATCAGTGCATGCGCAGTCACGTGATCAGTGCATGATAGCCACGTGATCAGTGCGTGCACAGTCCCATGATCAGCGCCTGTCAGTCACTGATCATTGCCTGATAAACACGTGATCAGTGCATGATGAGCCATGTGATCAGTGCCCGATCAGCCACGTCATCAGTGCATGCGCAGTCACGTCATCAGTGCATGATAGCCACGTGATCAGTGCATGCTCAGTCACGTGATCTGGACTTGATCAGCCACGTGATCAGTGCCTGCAGAGTCACGTGATCAGGGCCTGCTGAGCTGCGTGATTCCTGCCGGCTCATCTGCATGACAATTGCCAGCTGAGCTGCGTGATTCCTGTCGGCTCATCTGCTTGACAATTGCCAGCTGAGCTGCGTGATTCCTGCCTGGTCACGTGCTTGATTATTGCCAGTTGAGCAGCATGATTCGTCACTGCTGAGCTCCATGCTTATTGCCTGCTGATTGCGTGGTTCGTGTCTGCTCAGCTCTTTGAGTATTGCCTCCTGAGGTCCCTGTTCGGTCGCCACCTGCCGGGACCAGCCCCAACTGATCCAGGGTATTCGAAGGAGAGATGGCCTAGGCGACTATTTATATGCTAATCAGAGATGTCAAGAATAATAGTATGAGGAGAGCTCAGTAGGAAAATTCGGTGGAGAAAAGAGACTGAGTAGCTTGGTTTACGCGGAAGACCAATCAAACTTCAAGACAAGAAGTTTGCACCACTTACGTAGGCCGCAGGCGCCCTCTCGAATAGCGAAAGGTGCCTCACCCTAGACACCTTCTCGAGTGGGTCTTAGCAGCCCAGGCATAATTAGTAAGCGTGGTGGGTTCCGCGCTCCAGATGGAGACTCAGCTGGAAGTTAAAGGGAAGAATGACAAGGAACTTTATGAATTGGAGCTGTAAGTTAACTCTTTGACAGAGAGAGCGAGATGGTGGTGGGGGACAGCCCCCAGTGAAATCAGAGGTGAGAGCACAAAGCAATACAGTAGGCAGACTCCGGTTTTTTTGGGGGGGAGATGCTCGAGAATATCCGGGTGGACTCCTGAGGCTCGATCCCGCATTTGCGTATGCCGAGCCTCCTTCCTCATGACCTTTGTCCAGAGTGGAATGCCTCCCCGGCTCCCGGCACATGATCAGTGCATGCTCAGTCACGATATCAGTGCCTGCTCAGCCACGTGATCACTGACGGCACAGTCACGTGATCAGCGCCTCTCAGTCACGTGATCACCGTATGATAAACACGTGATCAGTGAACGACCAGCCACGTGATCACTGCATGCGCGGTCAGGTGGTCAGTTCCTGATCAGCCACCTGATCAGTGCGTGCACAGTCCCCTGATCAGCGCCTGTCAGTCACTGATCACTGCCTGATAAACACGTGATCAGTGCCCGAACAGCCACGTCATCAGTGCATGCGCAGTCACGTGATCAGTGCATGATAGCCACGTGATCAGTGCGTGCACAGTCCCATGATCAGCGCCTGTCAGTCACTGATCATTGCCTGATAAACACGTGATCAGTGCATGATGAGCCATGTGATCAGTGCCCGATCAGCCACGTCATCAGTGCATGCGCAGTCACGTCATCAGTGCATGATAGCCACGTGATCAGTGCATGCTCAGTCACGTGATCTGGACTTGATCAGCCACGTGATCAGTGCCTGCAGAGTCACGTGATCAGGGCCTGCTGAGCTGCGTGATTCCTGCCGGCTCATCTGCATGACAATTGCCAGCTGAGCTGCGTGATTCCTGTCGGCTCATCTGCTTGACAATTGCCAGCTGAGCTGCGTGATTCCTGCCTGGTCACGTGCTTGATTATTGCCAGTTGAGCAGCATGATTCGTCACTGCTGAGCTCCATGCTTATTGCCTGCTGATTGCGTGGTTCGTGTCTGCTCAGCTCTTTGAGTATTGCCTCCTGAGGTCCCTGTTCGGTCGCCACCTGCCGGGGACCAGCCCCAACTGATCCAGGGTATTCGAAGGAGAGATGGCCTAGGCGACTATTTATATGCTAATCAGAGATGTCAAGAATAATAGTATGAGGAGAGCTCAGTAGGAAAATTCGGTGGAGAAAGAGACTGAGTAGCTTGGTTTACGCGGAAGACCAATCAAACTTCAAGACAAGAAGTTTGCACCACTTACGTAGGCCGCAGGCGCCCTCTCGAATAGCGAAAGGTGCCTCACCCTAGACACCTTCTCGAGTGGGTCTTAGCAGCCCAGGCATAATTAGTAAGCGTGGTGGGTTCCGCGCTCCAGATGGAGACTCAGCTGGAAGTTAAAGGGAAGAATGACAAGGAACTTTATGAATTGGAGCTGTAAGTTAACTCTTTGACAGAGAGAGCGAGATGGTGGTGGGGGACAGCCCCCAGTGAAATCAGAGGTGAGAGCACAAAGCAATACAGTAGGCAGACTCCGGTTTTGGGGGGAGATGCTCGAGAATATCCGGGTGGACTCCTGAGGCTCGATCCCGCATTTGCGTATGCCGAGCCTCCTTCCTCATGACCTTTGTCCAGAGTGGAATGCCTCCCCGGCTCCCGGCACATGATCAGTGCATGCTCAGTCACGATATCAGTGCCTGCTCAGCCACGTGATCACTGACGGCACAGTCACGTGATCAGCGCCTCTCAGTCACGTGATCACCGTATGATAAACACGTGATCAGTGAACGACCAGCCACGTGATCACTGCATGCGCGGTCAGGTGGTCAGTTCCTGATCAGCCACCTGATCAGTGCGTGCACAGTCCCCTGATCAGCGCCTGTCAGTCACTGATCACTGCCTGATAAACACGTGATCAGTGCCCGAACAGCCACGTCATCAGTGCATGCGCAGTCACGTGATCAGTGCATGATAGCCACGTGATCAGTGCGTGCACAGTCCCATGATCAGCGCCTGTCAGTCACTGATCATTGCCTGATAAACACGTGATCAGTGCATGATGAGCCATGTGATCAGTGCCCGATCAGCCACGTCATCAGTGCATGCGCAGTCACGTCATCAGTGCATGATAGCCACGTGATCAGTGCATGCTCAGTCACGTGATCTGGACTTGATCAGCCACGTGATCAGTGCCTGCAGAGTCACGTGATCAGGGCCTGCTGAGCTGCGTGATTCCTGCCGGCTCATCTGCATGACAATTGCCAGCTGAGCTGCGTGATTCCTGTCGGCTCATCTGCTTGACAATTGCCAGCTGAGCTGCGTGATTCCTGCCTGGTCACGTGCTTGATTATTGCCAGTTGAGCAGCATGATTCGTCACTGCTGAGCTCCATGCTTATTGCCTGCTGATTGCGTGGTTCGTGTCTGCTCAGCTCTTTGAGTATTGCCTCCTGAGGTCCCTGTTCGGTCGCCACCTGCCGGGGACCAGCCCCAACTGATCCAGGGTATTCGAAGGAGAGATGGCCTAGGCGACTATTTATATGCTAATCAGAGATGTCAAGAATAATAGTATGAGGAGAGCTCAGTAGGAAAATTCGGTGGAGAAAAGAGACTGAGTAGCTTGGTTTACGCGGAAGACCAATCAAACTTCAAGACAAGAAGTTTGCACCACTTACGTAGGCCGCAGGCGCCTCTCGAATAGCGAAAGGTGCCTCACCCTAGACACCTTCTCGAGTGGGTCTTAGCAGCCCAGGCATAATTAGTAAGCGTGGTGGGTTCCGCGCTCCAGATGGAGACTCAGCTGGAAGTTAAAGGGAAGAATGACAAGGAACTTTATGAATTGGAGCTGTAAGTTAACTCTTTGACAGAGAGAGCGAGATGGTGGTGGGGGACAGCCCCCAGTGAAATCAGAGGTGAGAGCACAAAGCAATACAGTAGGCAGACTCCGGTTTTGGGGGGAGATGCTCGAGAATATCCGGGTGGACTCCTGAGGCTCGATCCCGCATTTGCGTATGCCGAGCCTCCTTCCTCATGACCTTTGTCCAGAGTGGAATGCCTCCCCGGCTCCCGGCACATGATCAGTGCATGCTCAGTCACGATATCAGTGCCTGCTCAGCCACGTGATCACTGACGGCACAGTCACGTGATCAGCGCCTCTCAGTCACGTGATCACCGTATGATAAACACGTGATCAGTGAACGACCAGCCACGTGATCACTGCATGCGCGGTCAGGTGGTCAGTTCCTGATCAGCCACCTGATCAGTGCGTGCACAGTCCCCTGATCAGCGCCTGTCAGTCACTGATCACTGCCTGATAAACACGTGATCAGTGCCCGAACAGCCACGTCATCAGTGCATGCGCAGTCACGTGATCAGTGCATGATAGCCACGTGATCAGTGCGTGCACAGTCCCATGATCAGCGCCTGTCAGTCACTGATCATTGCCTGATAAACACGTGATCAGTGCATGATGAGCCATGTGATCAGTGCCCGATCAGCCACGTCATCAGTGCATGCGCAGTCACGTCATCAGTGCATGATAGCCACGTGATCAGTGCATGCTCAGTCACGTGATCTGGACTTGATCAGCCACGTGATCAGTGCCTGCAGAGTCACGTGATCAGGGCCTGCTGAGCTGCGTGATTCCTGCCGGCTCATCTGCATGACAATTGCCAGCTGAGCTGCGTGATTCCTGTCGGCTCATCTGCTTGACAATTGCCAGCTGAGCTGCGTGATTCCTGCCTGGTCACGTGCTTGATTATTGCCAGTTGAGCAGCATGATTCGTCACTGCTGAGCTCCATGCTTATTGCCTGCTGATTGCGTGGTTCGTGTCTGCTCAGCTCTTTGAGTATTGCCTCCTGAGGTCCCTGTTCGGTCGCCACCTGCCGGGGACCAGCCCCAACTGATCCAGGGTATTCGAAGGAGAGATGGCCTAGGCGACTATTTATATGCTAATCAGAGATGTCAAGAATAATAGTATGAGGAGAGCTCAGTAGGAAAATTCGGTGGAGAAAAGAGACTGAGTAGCTTGGTTTACGCGGAAGACCAATCAAACTTCAAGACAAGAAGTTTGCACCACTTACGTAGGCCGCAGGCGCCCTCTCGAATAGCGAAAGGTGCCTCACCCTAGACACCTTCTCGAGTGGGTCTTAGCAGCCCAGGCATAATTAGTAAGCGTGGTGGGTTCCGCGCTCCAGATGGAGACTCAGCTGGAAGTTAAAGGGAAGAATGACAAGGAACTTTATGAATTGGAGCTGTAAGTTAACTCTTTGACAGAGAGAGCGAGATGGTGGTGGGGGACAGCCCCCAGTGAAATCAGAGGTGAGAGCACAAAGCAATACAGTAGGCAGACTCCGGTTTTTGGGGGAGATGCTCGAGAATATCCGGGTGGACTCCTGAGGCTCGATCCCGCATTTGCGTATGCCGAGCCTCCTTCCTCATGACCTTTGTCCAGAGTGGAATGCCTCCCCGGCTCCCGGCACATGATCAGTGCATGCTCAGTCACGATATCAGTGCCTGCTCAGCCACGTGATCACTGACGGCACAGTCACGTGATCAGCGCCTCTCAGTCACGTGATCACCGTATGATAAACACGTGATCAGTGAACGACCAGCCACGTGATCACTGCATGCGCAGTCAGGTGATCAGTGCATGATCAGCACACTGCACTGATCCAGTGCGTGCACAGTCCCATGATCAGCGCCTGTCAGTCACTGATCATTGCCTGATAAACACGTGATCAGTGCATGATGAGCCATGTGATCAGTGCCCGATCAGCCACGTCATCAGTGCATGCGCAGTCACGTCATCAGTGCATGATAGCCACGTGATCAGTGCATGCTCAGTCACGTGATCTGGACTTGATCAGCCACGTGATCAGTGCCTGCAGAGTCACGTGATCAGGGCCTGCTGAGCTGCGTGATTCCTGCCGGCTCATCTGCATGACAATTGCCAGCTGAGCTGCGTGATTCCTGTCGGCTCATCTGCTTGACAATTGCCAGCTGAGCTGCGTGATTCCTGCCTGGTCACGTGCTTGATTATTGCCAGTTGAGCAGCATGATTCGTCACTGCTGAGCTCCATGCTTATTGCCTGCTGATTGCGTGGTTCGTGTCTGCTCAGCTCTTTGAGTATTGCCTCCTGAGGTCCCTGTTCGGTCGCCACCTGCCGGGGACCAGCCCCAACTGATCCAGGGTATTCGAAGGAGAGATGGCCTAGGCGACTATTTATATGCTAATCAGAGATGTCAAGAATAATAGTATGAGGAGAGCTCAGTAGGAAAATTCGGTGGAGAAAAGAGACTGAGTAGCTTGGTTTACGCGGAAGACCAATCAAACTTCAAGACAAGAAGTTTGCACCACTTACGTAGGCCGCAGGCGCCCTCTCGAATAGCGAAAGGTGCCTCACCCTAGACACCTTCTCGAGTGGGTCTTAGCAGCCCAGGCATAATTAGTAAGCGTGGTGGGTTCCGCGCTCCAGATGGAGACTCAGCTGGAAGTTAAAGGGAAGAATGACAAGGAACTTTATGAATTGGAGCTGTAAGTTAACTCTTTGACAGAGAGAGCGAGATGGTGGTGGGGGACAGCCCCCAGTGAAATCAGAGGTGAGAGCACAAAGCAATACAGTAGGCAGACTCCGGTTTTTTTGGGGGAGATGCTCGAGAATATCCGGGTGGACTCCTGAGGCTCGATCCCGCATTTGCGTATGCCGAGCCTCCTTCCTCATGACCTTTGTCCAGAGTGGAATGCCTCCCCGGCTCCCGGCACATGATCAGTGCATGCTCAGTCACGATATCAGTGCCTGCTCAGCCACGTGATCACTGACGGCACAGTCACGTGATCAGCGCCTCTCAGTCACGTGATCACCGTATGATAAACACGTGATCAGTGAACGACCAGCCACGTGATCACTGCATGCGCGGTCAGGTGGTCAGTTCCTGATCAGCCACCTGATCAGTGCGTGCACAGTCCCCTGATCAGCGCCTGTCAGTCACTGATCACTGCCTGATAAACACGTGATCAGTGCCCGAACAGCCACGTCATCAGTGCATGCGCAGTCACGTGATCAGTGCATGATAGCCACGTGATCAGTGCGTGCACAGTCCCATGATCAGCGCCTGTCAGTCACTGATCATTGCCTGATAAACACGTGATCAGTGCATGATGAGCCATGTGATCAGTGCCCGATCAGCCACGTCATCAGTGCATGCGCAGTCACGTCATCAGTGCATGATAGCCACGTGATCAGTGCATGCTCAGTCACGTGATCTGGACTTGATCAGCCACGTGATCAGTGCCTGCAGAGTCACGTGATCAGGGCCTGCTGAGCTGCGTGATTCCTGCCGGCTCATCTGCATGACAATTGCCAGCTGAGCTGCGTGATTCCTGTCGGCTCATCTGCTTGACAATTGCCAGCTGAGCTGCGTGATTCCTGCCTGGTCACGTGCTTGATTATTGCCAGTTGAGCAGCATGATTCGTCACTGCTGAGCTCCATGCTTATTGCCTGCTGATTGCGTGGTTCGTGTCTGCTCAGCTCTTTGAGTATTGCCTCCTGAGGTCCCTGTTCGGTCGCCACCTGCCGGGGACCAGCCCCAACTGATCCAGGGTATTCGAAGGAGAGATGGCCTAGGCGACTATTTATATGCTAATCAGAGATGTCAAGAATAATAGTATGAGGAGAGCTCAGTAGGAAAATTCGGTGGAGAAAAGAGACTGAGTAGCTTGGTTTACGCGGAAGACCAATCAAACTTCAAGACAAGAAGTTTGCACCACTTACGTAGGCCGCAGGCGCCCTCTCGAATAGCGAAAGGTGCCTCACCCTAGACACCTTCTCGAGTGGGTCTTAGCAGCCCAGGCATAATTAGTAAGCGTGGTGGGTTCCGCGCTCCAGATGGAGACTCAGCTGGAAGTTAAAGGGAAGAATGACAAGGAACTTTATGAATTGGAGCTGTAAGTTAACTCTTTGACAGAGAGAGCGAGATGGTGGTGGGGGACAGCCCCCAGTGAAATCAGAGGTGAGAGCACAAAGCAATACAGTAGGCAGACTCCGGTTTTTGGGGGGAGATGCTCGAGAATATCCGGGTGGACTCCTGAGGCTCGATCCCGCATTTGCGTATGCCGAGCCTCCTTCCTCATGACCTTTGTCCAGAGTGGAATGCCTCCCCGGCTCCCGGCACATGATCAGTGCATGCTCAGTCACGATATCAGTGCCTGCTCAGCCACGTGATCACTGACGGCACAGTCACGTGATCAGCGCCTCTCAGTCACGTGATCACCGTATGATAAACACGTGATCAGTGAACGACCAGCCACGTGATCACTGCATGCGCAGTCAGGTGGTCAGTTCCTGATCAGCCACCTGATCAGTGCGTGCACAGTCCCCTGATCAGCGCCTGTCAGTCACTGATCAGTGCCTGATAAACACGTGATCAGTGCCCTGAACAGCCACGTCATCAGTGCATGCGCAGTCACGTGATCAGTGCATGATAGCCACGTGATCAGTGCATGCTCAGTCACGTGATCTGGACTTGATCAGCCACGTGATCAGTGCCTGCAGAGTCACGTGATCAGGGCCTGCTGAGCTGCGTGATTCCTGCCGGCTCATCTGCATGACAATTGCCAGCTGAGCTGCGTGATTCCTGTCGGCTCATCTGCTTGACAATTGCCAGCTGAGCTGCGTGATTCCTGCCTGGTCACGTGCTTGATTATTGCCAGTTGAGCAGCATGATTCGTCACTGCTGAGCTCCATGCTTATTGCCTGCTGATTGCGTGGTTCGTGTCTGCTCAGCTCTTTGAGTATTGCCTCCTGAGGTCCCTGTTCGGTCGCCACCTGCCGGGGACCAGCCCCAACTGATCCAGGGTATTCGAAGGAGAGATGGCCTAGGCGACTATTTATATGCTAATCAGAGATGTCAAGAATAATAGTATGAGGAGAGCTCAGTAGGAAAATTCGGTGGAGAAAAGAGACTGAGTAGCTTGGTTTACGCGGAAGACCAATCAAACTTCAAGACAAGAAGTTTGCACCACTTACGTAGGCCGCAGGCGCCCTCTCGAATAGCGAAAGGTGCCTCACCCTAGACACCTTCTCGAGTGGGTCTTAGCAGCCCAGGCATAATTAGTAAGCGTGGTGGGTTCCGCGCTCCAGATGGAGACTCAGCTGGAAGTTAAAGGGAAGAATGACAAGGAACTTTATGAATTGGAGCTGTAAGTTAACTCTTTGACAGAGAGAGCGAGATGGTGGTGGGGGACAGCCCCCAGTGAAATCAGAGGTGAGAGCACAAAGCAATACAGTAGGCAGACTCCGGTTTTTTTGGGGGGAGATGCTCGAGAATATCCGGGTGGACTCCTGAGGCTCGATCCCGCATTTGCGTATGCCGAGCCTCCTTCCTCATGACCTTTGTCCAGAGTGGAATGCCTCCCCGGCTCCCGGCACATGATCAGTGCATGCTCAGTCACGATATCAGTGCCTGCTCAGCCACGTGATCACTGACGGCACAGTCACGTGATCAGCGCCTCTCAGTCACGTGATCACCGTATGATAAACACGTGATCAGTGAACGACCAGCCACGTGATCACTGCATGCGCGGTCAGGTGGTCAGTTCCTGATCAGCCACCTGATCAGTGCGTGCACAGTCCCTGATCAGCGCCTGTCAGTCACTGATCACTGCCTGATAAACACGTGATCAGTGCATGATGAGCAGTGATCAGTGCATCGTCATCAGTGCATGCGCAGTCACGTCATCAGTGCATGATAGCCACGTGATCAGTGCATGCTCAGTCACGTGATCTGGACTTGATCAGCCACGTGATCAGTGCCTGCAGAGTCACGTGATCAGGGCCTGCTGAGCTGCGTGATTCCTGCCGGCTCATCTGCATGACAATTGCCAGCTGAGCTGCGTGATTCCTGTCGGCTCATCTGCTTGACAATTGCCAGCTGAGCTGCGTGATTCCTGCCTGGTCACGTGCTTGATTATTGCCAGTTGAGCAGCATGATTCGTCACTGCTGAGCTCCATGCTTATTGCCTGCTGATTGCGTGGTTCGTGTCTGCTCAGCTCTTTGAGTATTGCCTCCTGAGGTCCCTGTTCGGTCGCCACCTGCCGGGGACCAGCCCCAACTGATCCAGGGTATTCGAAGGAGAGATGGCCTAGGCGACTATTTATATGCTAATCAGAGATGTCAAGAATAATAGTATGAGGAGAGCTCAGTAGGAAAATTCGGTGGAGAAAAGAGACTGAGTAGCTTGGTTTACGCGGAAGACCAATCAAACTTCAAGACAAGAAGTTTGCACCACTTACGTAGGCCGCAGGCGCCCTCTCGAATAGCGAAAGGTGCCTCACCCTAGACACCTTCTCGAGTGGGTCTTAGCAGCCCAGGCATAATTAGTAAGCGTGGTGGGTTCCGCGCTCCAGATGGAGACTCAGCTGGAAGTTAAAGGGAAGAATGACAAGGAACTTTATGAATTGGAGCTGTAAGTTAACTCTTTGACAGAGAGAGCGAGATGGTGGTGGGGGACAGCCCCCAGTGAAATCAGAGGTGAGAGCACAAAGCAATACAGTAGGCAGACTCCGGTTTTTGGGGGGGAGATGCTCGAGAATATCCGGGTGGACTCCTGAGGCTCGATCCCGCATTTGCGTATGCCGAGCCTCCTTCCTCATGACCTTTGTCCAGAGTGGAATGCCTCCCCGGCTCCCGGCACATGATCAGTGCATGCTCAGTCACGATATCAGTGCCTGCTCAGCCACGTGATCACTGACGGCACAGTCACGTGATCAGCGCCTCTCAGTCACGTGATCACCGTATGATAAACACGTGATCAGTGAACGACCAGCCACGTGATCACTGCATGCGCGGTCAGGTGGTCAGTTCCTGATCAGCCACCTGATCAGTGCGTGCACAGTCCCCTGATCAGCGCCTGTCAGTCACTGATCACTGCCTGATAAACACGTGATCAGTGCCCGAACAGCCACGTCATCAGTGCATGCGCAGTCACGTGATCAGTGCATGATAGCCACGTGATCAGTGCGTGCACAGTCCCATGATCAGCGCCTGTCAGTCACTGATCATTGCCTGATAAACACGTGATCAGTGCATGATGAGCCATGTGATCAGTGCCCGATCAGCCACGTCATCAGTGCATGCGCAGTCACGTCATCAGTGCATGATAGCCACGTGATCAGTGCATGCTCAGTCACGTGATCTGGACTTGATCAGCCACGTGATCAGTGCCTGCAGAGTCACGTGATCAGGGCCTGCTGAGCTGCGTGATTCCTGCCGGCTCATCTGCATGACAATTGCCAGCTGAGCTGCGTGATTCCTGCCTGGTCACGTGCTTGATTATTGCCAGTTGAGCAGCATGATTCGTCACTGCTGAGCTCCATGCTTATTGCCTGCTGATTGCGTGGTTCGTGTCTGCTCAGCTCTTTGAGTATTGCCTCCTGAGGTCCCTGTTCGGTCGCCACCTGCCGGGGACCAGCCCCAACTGATCCAGGGTATTCGAAGGAGAGATGGCCTAGGCGACTATTTATATGCTAATCAGAGATGTCAAGAATAATAGTATGAGGAGAGCTCAGTAGGAAAATTCGGTGGAGAAAAGAGACTGAGTAGCTTGGTTTACGCGGAAGACCAATCAAACTTCAAGACAAGAAGTTTGCACCACTTACGTAGGCCGCAGGCGCCCTCTCGAATAGCGAAAGGTGCCTCACCCTAGACACCTTCTCGAGTGGGTCTTAGCAGCCCAGGCATAATTAGTAAGCGTGGTGGGTTCCGCGCTCCAGATGGAGACTCAGCTGGAAGTTAAAGGGAAGAATGACAAGGAACTTTATGAATTGGAGCTGTAAGTTAACTCTTTGACAGAGAGAGCGAGATGGTGGTGGGGGACAGCCCCCAGTGAAATCAGAGGTGAGAGCACAAAGCAATACAGTAGGCAGACTCCGGTTTTTTGGGGGGGAGATGCTCGAGAATATCCGGGTGGACTCCTGAGGCTCGATCCCGCATTTGCGTATGCCGAGCCTCCTTCCTCATGACCTTTGTCCAGAGTGGAATGCCTCCCCGGCTCCCGGCACATGATCAGTGCATGCTCAGTCACGATATCAGTGCCTGCTCAGCCACGTGATCACTGACGGCACAGTCACGTGATCAGCGCCTCTCAGTCACGTGATCACCGTATGATAAACACGTGATCAGTGAACGACCAGCCACGTGATCACTGCATGCGCGGTCAGGTGGTCAGTTCCTGATCAGCCACCTGATCAGTGCGTGCACAGTCCCCTGATCAGCGCCTGTCAGTCACTGATCACTGCCTGATAAACACGTGATCAGTGCCCGAACAGCCACGTCATCAGTGCATGCGCAGTCACGTGATCAGTGCATGATAGCCACGTGATCAGTGCGTGCACAGTCCCATGATCAGCGCCTGTCAGTCACTGATCATTGCCTGATAAACACGTGATCAGTGCATGATGAGCCATGTGATCAGTGCCCGATCAGCCACGTCATCAGTGCATGCGCAGTCACGTCATCAGTGCATGATAGCCACGTGATCAGTGCATGCTCAGTCACGTGATCTGGACTTGATCAGCCACGTGATCAGTGCCTGCAGAGTCACGTGATCAGGGCCTGCTGAGCTGCGTGATTCCTGCCGGCTCATCTGCATGACAATTGCCATCTGAGCTGCGTGATTCCTGTCGGCTCATCTGCTTGACAATTGCCAGCTGAGCTGCGTGATTCCTGCCTGGTCACGTGCTTGATTATTGCCAGTTGAGCAGCATGATTCGTCACTGCTGAGCTCCATGCTTATTGCCTGCTGATTGCGTGGTTCGTGTCTGCTCAGCTCTTTGAGTATTGCCTCCTGAGGTCCCTGTTCGGTCGCCACCTGCCGGGGACCAGCCCCAACTGATCCAGGGTATTCGAAGGAGAGATGGCCTAGGCGACTATTTATATGCTAATCAGAGATGTCAAGAATAATAGTATGAGGAGAGCTCAGTAGGAAAATTCGGTGGAGAAAAGAGACTGAGTAGCTTGGTTTACGCGGAAGACCAATCAAACTTCAAGACAAGAAGTTTGCACCACTTACGTAGGCCGCAGGCGCCCTCTCGAATAGCGAAAGGTGCCTCACCCTAGACACCTTCTCGAGTGGGTCTTAGCAGCCCAGGCATAATTAGTAAGCGTGGTGGGTTCCGCGCTCCAGATGGAGACTCAGCTGGAAGTTAAAGGGAAGAATGACAAGGAACTTTATGAATTGGAGCTGTAAGTTAACTCTTTGACAGAGAGAGCGAGATGGTGGTGGGGGACAGCCCCCAGTGAAATCAGAGGTGAGAGCACAAAGCAATACAGTAGGCAGACTCCGGTTTTTTTGGGGGAGATGCTCGAGAATATCCGGGTGGACTCCTGAGGCTCGATCCCGCATTTGCGTATGCCGAGCCTCCTTCCTCATGACCTTTGTCCAGAGTGGAATGCCTCCCCGGCTCCCGGCACATGATCAGTGCATGCTCAGTCACGATATCAGTGCCTGCTCAGCCACGTGATCACTGACGGCACAGTCACGTGATCAGCGCCTCTCAGTCACGTGATCACCGTATGATAAACACGTGATCAGTGAACGACCAGCCACGTGATCACTGCATGCGCGGTCAGGTGGTCAGTTCCTGATCAGCCACCTGATCAGTGCGTGCACAGTCCCCTGATCAGCGCCTGTCAGTCACTGATCACTGCCTGATAAACACGTGATCAGTGCCCGAACAGCCACGTCATCAGTGCATGCGCAGTCACGTGATCAGTGCATGATAGCCACGTGATCAGTGCGTGCACAGTCCCATGATCAGCGCCTGTCAGTCACTGATCATTGCCTGATAAACACGTGATCAGTGCATGATGAGCCATGTGATCAGTGCCCGATCAGCCACGTCATCAGTGCATGCGCAGTCACGTCATCAGTGCATGATAGCCACGTGATCAGTGCATGCTCAGTCACGTGATCTGGACTTGATCAGCCACGTGATCAGTGCCTGCAGAGTCACGTGATCAGGGCCTGCTGAGCTGCGTGATTCCTGCCGGCTCATCTGCATGACAATTGCCAGCTGAGCTGCGTGATTCCTGTCGGCTCATCTGCTTGACAATTGCCAGCTGAGCTGCGTGATTCCTGCCTGGTCACGTGCTTGATTATTGCCAGTTGAGCAGCATGATTCGTCACTGCTGAGCTCCATGCTTATTGCCTGCTGATTGCGTGGTTCGTGTCTGCTCAGCTCTTTGAGTATTGCCTCCTGAGGTCCCTGTTCGGTCGCCACCTGCCGGGGACCAGCCCCAACTGATCCAGGGTATTCGAAGGAGAGATGGCCTAGGCGACTATTTATATGCTAATCAGAGATGTCAAGAATAATAGTATGAGGAGAGCTCAGTAGGAAAATTCGGTGGAGAAAAGAGACTGAGTAGCTTGGTTTACGCGGAAGACCAATCAAACTTCAAGACAAGAAGTTTGCACCACTTACGTAGGCCGCAGGCGCCCTCTCGAATAGCGAAAGGTGCCTCACCCTAGACACCTTCTCGAGTGGGTCTTAGCAGCCCAGGCATAATTAGTAAGCGTGGTGGGTTCCGCGCTCCAGATGGAGACTCAGCTGGAAGTTAAAGGGAAGAATGACAAGGAACTTTATGAATTGGAGCTGTAAGTTAACTCTTTGACAGAGAGAGCGAGATGGTGGTGGGGGACAGCCCCCAGTGAGAGGTGAGAGCACAAAGCAATACAGTAGGCAGACTCCGGTTTTTTTGGGGGGAGATGCTCGAGAATATCCGGGTGGACTCCTGAGGCTCGATCCCGCATTTGCGTATGCCGAGCCTCCTTCCTCATGACCTTTGTCCAGAGTGGAATGCCTCCCCGGCTCCCGGCACATGATCAGTGCATGCTCAGTCACGATATCAGTGCCTGCTCAGCCACGTGATCACTGACGGCACAGTCACGTGATCAGCGCCTCTCAGTCACGTGATCACCGTATGATAAACACGTGATCAGTGAACGACCAGCCACGTGATCACTGCATGCGCGGTCAGGTGGTCAGTTCCTGATCAGCCACCTGATCAGTGCGTGCACAGTCCCCTGATCAGCGCCTGTCAGTCACTGATCACTGCCTGATAAACACGTGATCAGTGCCCGAACAGCCACGTCATCAGTGCATGCGCAGTCACGTGATCAGTGCATGATAGCCACGTGATCAGTGCGTGCACAGTCCCATGATCAGCGCCTGTCAGTCACTGATCATTGCCTGATAAACACGTGATCAGTGCATGATGAGCCATGTGATCAGTGCCCGATCAGCCACGTCATCAGTGCATGCGCAGTCACGTCATCAGTGCATGATAGCCACGTGATCAGTGCATGCTCAGTCACGTGATCTGGACTTGATCAGCCACGTGATCAGTGCCTGCAGAGTCACGTGATCAGGGCCTGCTGAGCTGCGTGATTCCTGCCGGCTCATCTGCATGACAATTGCCATCTGAGCTGCGTGATTCCTGTCGGCTCATCTGCTTGACAATTGCCAGCTGAGCTGCGTGATTCCTGCCTGGTCACGTGCTTGATTATTGCCAGTTGAGCAGCATGATTCGTCACTGCTGAGCTCCATGCTTATTGCCTGCTGATTGCGTGGTTCGTGTCTGCTCAGCTCTTTGAGTATTGCCTCCTGAGGTCCCTGTTCGGTCGCCACCTGCCGGGGACCAGCCCCAACTGATCCAGGGTATTCGAAGGAGAGATGGCCTAGGCGACTATTTATATGCTAATCAGAGATGTCAAGAATAATAGTATGAGGAGAGCTCAGTAGGAAAATTCGGTGGAGAAAAGAGACTGAGTAGCTTGGTTTACGCGGAAGACCAATCAAACTTCAAGACAAGAAGTTTGCACCACTTACGTAGGCCGCAGGCGCCCTCTCGAATAGCGAAAGGTGCCTCACCCTAGACACCTTCTCGAGTGGGTCTTAGCAGCCCAGGCATAATTAGTAAGCGTGGTGGGTTCCGCGCTCCAGATGGAGACTCAGCTGGAAGTTAAAGGGAAGAATGACAAGGAACTTTATGAATTGGAGCTGTAAGTTAACTCTTTGACAGAGAGAGCGAGATGGTGGTGGGGGACAGCCCCCAGTGAAATCAGAGGTGAGAGCACAAAGCAATACAGTAGGCAGACTCCGGTTTTTTGGGGGGAGATGCTCGAGAATATCCGGGTGGACTCCTGAGGCTCGATCCCGCATTTGCGTATGCCGAGCCTCCTTCCTCATGACCTTTGTCCAGAGTGGAATGCCTCCCCGGCTCCCGGCACATGATCAGTGCATGCTCAGTCACGATATCAGTGCCTGCTCAGCCACGTGATCACTGACGGCACAGTCACGTGATCAGCGCCTCTCAGTCACGTGATCACCGTATGATAAACACGTGATCAGTGAACGACCAGCCACGTGATCACTGCATGCGCGGTCAGGTGGTCAGTTCCTGATCAGCCACCTGATCAGTGCGTGCACAGTCCCCTGATCAGCGCCTGTCAGTCACTGATCACTGCCTGATAAACAATCAAACAGCGTCATCAGTGCATGCCCGTGATCAGTGCATGCCACGTCATCAGTGCATGTCAGTCAGTCACGTGATCAGTGCATGATAGCCACGTGATCAGTGCATGCCACAGTCACGTGATCTGGACTTGATCAGCCACGTGATCAGTGCCTGATCAGAGTCACGTGATCAGGGCCTGCTGAGCTGCGTGATTCCTGCCGGCTCATCTGCATGACAATTGCCATCTGAGCTGCGTGATTCCTGTCGGCTCATCTGCTTGACAATTGCCAGCTGAGCTGCGTGATTCCTGCCTGGTCACGTGCTTGATTATTGCCAGTTGAGCAGCATGATTCGTCACTGCTGAGCTCCATGCTTATTGCCTGCTGATTGCGTGGTTCGTGTCTGCTCAGCTCTTTGAGTATTGCCTCCTGAGGTCCCTGTTCGGTCGCCACCTGCCGGGGACCAGCCCCAACTGATCCAGGGTATTCGAAGGAGAGATGGCCTAGGCGACTATTTATATGCTAATCAGAGATGTCAAGAATAATAGTATGAGGAGAGCTCAGTAGGAAAATTCGGTGGAGAAAAGAGACTGAGTAGCTTGGTTTACGCGGAAGACCAATCAAACTTCAAGACAAGAAGTTTGCACCACTTACGTAGGCCGCAGGCGCCCTCTCGAATAGCGAAAGGTGCCTCACCCTAGACACCTTCTCGAGTGGGTCTTAGCAGCCCAGGCATAATTAGTAAGCGTGGTGGGTTCCGCGCTCCAGATGGAGACTCAGCTGGAAGTTAAAGGGAAGAATGACAAGGAACTTTATGAATTGGAGCTGTAAGTTAACTCTTTGACAGAGAGAGCGAGATGGTGGTGGGGGACAGCCCCCAGTGAAATCAGAGGTGAGAGCACAAAGCAATACAGTAGGCAGACTCCGGTTTTTTTGGGGGAGATGCTCGAGAATATCCGGGTGGACTCCTGAGGCTCGATCCCGCATTTGCGTATGCCGAGCCTCCTTCCTCATGACCTTTGTCCAGAGTGGAATGCCTCCCCGGCTCCCGGCACATGATCAGTGCATGCTCAGTCACGATATCAGTGCCTGCTCAGCCACGTGATCACTGACGGCACAGTCACGTGATCAGCGCCTCTCAGTCACGTGATCACCGTATGATAAACACGTGATCAGTGAACGACCAGCCACGTGATCACTGCATGCGCGGTCAGGTGGTCAGTTCCTGATCAGCCACCTGATCAGTGCGTGCACAGTCCCCTGATCAGCGCCTGTCAGTCACTGATCACTGCCTGATAAACACGTGATCAGTGCCCGAACAGCCACGTCATCAGTGCATGCGCAGTCACGTGATCAGTGCATGATAGCCACGTGATCAGTGCGTGCACAGTCCCATGATCAGCGCCTGTCAGTCACTGATCATTGCCTGATAAACACGTGATCAGTGCATGATGAGCCATGTGATCAGTGCCCGATCAGCCACGTCATCAGTGCATGCGCAGTCACGTCATCAGTGCATGATAGCCACGTGATCAGTGCATGCTCAGTCACGTGATCTGGACTTGATCAGCCACGTGATCAGTGCCTGCAGAGTCACGTGATCAGGGCCTGCTGAGCTGCGTGATTCCTGCCGGCTCATCTGCATGACAATTGCCAGCTGAGCTGCGTGATTCCTGTCGGCTCATCTGCTTGACAATTGCCAGCTGAGCTGCGTGATTCCTGCCTGGTCACGTGCTTGATTATTGCCAGTTGAGCAGCATGATTCGTCACTGCTGAGCTCCATGCTTATTGCCTGCTGATTGCGTGGTTCGTGTCTGCTCAGCTCTTTGAGTATTGCCTCCTGAGGTCCCTGTTCGGTCGCCACCTGCCGGGGACCAGCCCCAACTGATCCAGGGTATTCGAAGGAGAGATGGCCTAGGCGACTATTTATATGCTAATCAGAGATGTCAAGAATAATAGTATGAGGAGAGCTCAGTAGGAAAATTCGGTGGAGAAAAGAGACTGAGTAGCTTGGTTTACGCGGAAGACCAATCAAACTTCAAGACAAGAAGTTTGCACCACTTACGTAGGCCGCAGGCGCCCTCTCGAATAGCGAAAGGTGCCTCACCCTAGACACCTTCTCGAGTGGGTCTTAGCAGCCCAGGCATAATTAGTAAGCGTGGTGGGTTCCGCGCTCCAGATGGAGACTCAGCTGGAAGTTAAAGGGAAGAATGACAAGGAACTTTATGAATTGGAGCTGTAAGTTAACTCTTTGACAGAGAGAGCGAGATGGTGGTGGGGGACAGCCCCCAGTGAAATCAGAGGTGAGAGCACAAAGCAATACAGTAGGCAGACTCCGGTTTTTTTGGGGGAGATGCTCGAGAATATCCGGGTGGACTCCTGAGGCTCGATCCCGCATTTGCGTATGCCGAGCCTCCTTCCTCATGACCTTTGTCCAGAGTGGAATGCCTCCCCGGCTCCCGGCACATGATCAGTGCATGCTCAGTCACGATATCAGTGCCTGCTCAGCCACGTGATCACTGACGGCACAGTCACGTGATCAGCGCCTCTCAGTCACGTGATCACCGTATGATAAACACGTGATCAGTGAACGACCAGCCACGTGATCACTGCATGCGCGGTCAGGTGGTCAGTTCCTGATCAGCCACCTGATCAGTGCGTGCACAGTCCCCTGATCAGCGCCTGTCAGTCACTGATCACTGCCTGATAAACACGTGATCAGTGCCCGAACAGCCACGTCATCAGTGCATGCGCAGTCACGTGATCAGTGCATGATAGCCACGTGATCAGTGCGTGCACAGTCCCATGATCAGCGCCTGTCAGTCACTGATCATTGCCTGATAAACACGTGATCAGTGCATGATGAGCCATGTGATCAGTGCCCGATCAGCCACGTCATCAGTGCATGCGCAGTCACGTCATCAGTGCATGATAGCCACGTGATCAGTGCATGCTCAGTCACGTGATCTGGACTTGATCAGCCACGTGATCAGTGCCTGCAGAGTCACGTGATCAGGGCCTGCTGAGCTGCGTGATTCCTGCCGGCTCATCTGCATGACAATTGCCAGCTGAGCTGCGTGATTCCTGTCGGCTCATCTGCTTGACAATTGCCAGCTGAGCTGCGTGATTCCTGCCTGGTCACGTGCTTGATTATTGCCAGTTGAGCAGCATGATTCGTCACTGCTGAGCTCCATGCTTATTGCCTGCTGATTGCGTGGTTCGTGTCTGCTCAGCTCTTTGAGTATTGCCTCCTGAGGTCCCTGTTCGGTCGCCACCTGCCGGGGACCAGCCCCAACTGATCCAGGGTATTCGAAGGAGAGATGGCCTAGGCGACTATTTATATGCTAATCAGAGATGTCAAGAATAATAGTATGAGGAGAGCTCAGTAGGAAAATTCGGTGGAGAAAAGAGACTGAGTAGCTTGGTTTACGCGGAAGACCAATCAAACTTCAAGACAAGAAGTTTGCACCACTTACGTAGGCCGCAGGCGCCCTCTCGAATAGCGAAAGGTGCCTCACCCTAGACACCTTCTCGAGTGGGTCTTAGCAGCCCAGGCATAATTAGTAAGCGTGGTGGGTTCCGCGCTCCAGATGGAGACTCAGCTGGAAGTTAAAGGGAAGAATGACAAGGAACTTTATGAATTGGAGCTGTAAGTTAACTCTTTGACAGAGAGAGCGAGATGGTGGTGGGGGACAGCCCCCAGTGAAATCAGAGGTGAGAGCACAAAGCAATACAGTAGGCAGACTCCGGTTTTTTGGGGGGGATGCTCGAGAATATCCGGGTGGACTCCTGAGGCTCGATCCCGCATTTGCGTATGCCGAGCCTCCTTCCTCATGACCTTTGTCCAGAGTGGAATGCCTCCCCGGCTCCCGGCACATGATCAGTGCATGCTCAGTCACGATATCAGTGCCTGCTCAGCCACGTGATCACTGACGGCACAGTCACGTGATCAGCGCCTCTCAGTCACGTGATCACCGTATGATAAACACGTGATCAGTGAACGACCAGCCACGTGATCACTGCATGCGCGGTCAGGTGGTCAGTTCCTGATCAGCCACCTGATCAGTGCGTGCACAGTCCCCTGATCAGCGCCTGTCAGTCACTGATCACTGCCTGATAAACACGTGATCAGTGCCCGAACAGCCACGTCATCAGTGCATGCGCAGTCACGTGATCAGTGCATGATAGCCACGTGATCAGTGCGTGCACAGTCCCATGATCAGCGCCTGTCAGTCACTGATCATTGCCTGATAAACACGTGATCAGTGCATGATGAGCCATGTGATCAGTGCCCGATCAGCCACGTCATCAGTGCATGCGCAGTCACGTCATCAGTGCATGATAGCCACGTGATCAGTGCATGCTCAGTCACGTGATCTGGACTTGATCAGCCACGTGATCAGTGCCTGCAGAGTCACGTGATCAGGGCCTGCTGAGCTGCGTGATTCCTGCCGGCTCATCTGCATGACAATTGCCAGCTGAGCTGCGTGATTCCTGTCGGCTCATCTGCTTGACAATTGCCAGCTGAGCTGCGTGATTCCTGCCTGGTCACGTGCTTGATTATTGCCAGTTGAGCAGCATGATTCGTCACTGCTGAGCTCCATGCTTATTGCCTGCTGATTGCGTGGTTCGTGTCTGCTCAGCTCTTTGAGTATTGCCTCCTGAGGTCCCTGTTCGGTCGCCACCTGCCGGGGACCAGCCCCAACTGATCCAGGGTATTCGAAGGAGAGATGGCCTAGGCGACTATTTATATGCTAATCAGAGATGTCAAGAATAATAGTATGAGGAGAGCTCAGTAGGAAAATTCGGTGGAGAAAAGAGACTGAGTAGCTTGGTTTACGCGGAAGACCAATCAAACTTCAAGACAAGAAGTTTGCACCACTTACGTAGGCCGCAGGCGCCCTCTCGAATAGCGAAAGGTGCCTCACCCTAGACACCTTCTCGAGTGGGTCTTAGCAGCCCAGGCATAATTAGTAAGCGTGGTGGGTTCCGCGCTCCAGATGGAGACTCAGCTGGAAGTTAAAGGGAAGAATGACAAGGAACTTTATGAATTGGAGCTGTAAGTTAACTCTTTGACAGAGAGAGCGAGATGGTGGTGGGGGACAGCCCCCAGTGAAATCAGAGGTGAGAGCACAAAGCAATACAGTAGGCAGACTCCGGTTTTTTTGGGGGGAGATGCTCGAGAATATCCGGGTGGACTCCTGAGGCTCGATCCCGCATTTGCGTATGCCGAGCCTCCTTCCTCATGACCTTTGTCCAGAGTGGAATGCCTCCCCGGCTCCCGGCACATGATCAGTGCATGCTCAGTCACGATATCAGTGCCTGCTCAGCCACGTGATCACTGACGGCACAGTCACGTGATCAGCGCCTCTCAGTCACGTGATCACCGTATGATAAACACGTGATCAGTGAACGACCAGCCACGTGATCACTGCATGCGCGGTCAGGTGGTCAGTTCCTGATCAGCCACCTGATCAGTGCGTGCACAGTCCCCTGATCAGCGCCTGTCAGTCACTGATCACTGCCTGATAAACACGTGATCAGTGCCCGAACAGCCACGTCATCAGTGCATGCGCAGTCACGTGATCAGTGCATGATAGCCACGTGATCAGTGCGTGCACAGTCCCATGATCAGCGCCTGTCAGTCACTGATCATTGCCTGATAAACACGTGATCAGTGCATGATGAGCCATGTGATCAGTGCCCGATCAGCCACGTCATCAGTGCATGCGCAGTCACGTCATCAGTGCATGATAGCCACGTGATCAGTGCATGCTCAGTCACGTGATCTGGACTTGATCAGCCACGTGATCAGTGCCTGCAGAGTCACGTGATCAGGGCCTGCTGAGCTGCGTGATTCCTGCCGGCTCATCTGCATGACAATTGCCATCTGAGCTGCGTGATTCCTGTCGGCTCATCTGCTTGACAATTGCCAGCTGAGCTGCGTGATTCCTGCCTGGTCACGTGCTTGATTATTGCCAGTTGAGCAGCATGATTCGTCACTGCTGAGCTCCATGCTTATTGCCTGCTGATTGCGTGGTTCGTGTCTGCTCAGCTCTTTGAGTATTGCCTCCTGAGGTCCCTGTTCGGTCGCCACCTGCCGGGGACCAGCCCCAACTGATCCAGGGTATTCGAAGGAGAGATGGCCTAGGCGACTATTTATATGCTAATCAGAGATGTCAAGAATAATAGTATGAGGAGAGCTCAGTAGGAAAATTCGGTGGAGAAAAGAGACTGAGTAGCTTGGTTTACGCGGAAGACCAATCAAACTTCAAGACAAGAAGTTTGCACCACTTACGTAGGCCGCAGGCGCCCTCTCGAATAGCGAAAGGTGCCTCACCCTAGACACCTTCTCGAGTGGGTCTTAGCAGCCCAGGCATAATTAGTAAGCGTGGTGGGTTCCGCGCTCCAGATGGAGACTCAGCTGGAAGTTAAAGGGAAGAATGACAAGGAACTTTATGAATTGGAGCTGTAAGTTAACTCTTTGACAGAGAGAGCGAGATGGTGGTGGGGGACAGCCCCCAGTGAAATCAGAGGTGAGAGCACAAAGCAATACAGTAGGCAGACTCCGGTTTTTTTGGGGGAGATGCTCGAGAATATCCGGGTGGACTCCTGAGGCTCGATCCCGCATTTGCGTATGCCGAGCCTCCTTCCTCATGACCTTTGTCCAGAGTGGAATGCCTCCCCGGCTCCCGGCACATGATCAGTGCATGCTCAGTCACGATATCAGTGCCTGCTCAGCCACGTGATCACTGACGGCACAGTCACGTGATCAGCGCCTCTCAGTCACGTGATCACCGTATGATAAACACGTGATCAGTGAACGACCAGCCACGTGATCACTGCATGCGCGGTCAGGTGGTCAGTTCCTGATCAGCCACCTGATCAGTGCGTGCACAGTCCCCTGATCAGCGCCTGTCAGTCACTGATCACTGCCTGATAAACACGTGATCAGTGCCCGAACAGCCACGTCATCAGTGCATGCGCAGTCACGTGATCAGTGCATGATAGCCACGTGATCAGTGCGTGCACAGTCCCATGATCAGCGCCTGTCAGTCACTGATCATTGCCTGATAAACACGTGATCAGTGCATGATGAGCCATGTGATCAGTGCCCGATCAGCCACGTCATCAGTGCATGCGCAGTCACGTCATCAGTGCATGATAGCCACGTGATCAGTGCATGCTCAGTCACGTGATCTGGACTTGATCAGCCACGTGATCAGTGCCTGCAGAGTCACGTGATCAGGGCCTGCTGAGCTGCGTGATTCCTGCCGGCTCATCTGCATGACAATTGCCAGCTGAGCTGCGTGATTCCTGTCGGCTCATCTGCTTGACAATTGCCAGCTGAGCTGCGTGATTCCTGCCTGGTCACGTGCTTGATTATTGCCAGTTGAGCAGCATGATTCGTCACTGCTGAGCTCCATGCTTATTGCCTGCTGATTGCGTGGTTCGTGTCTGCTCAGCTCTTTGAGTATTGCCTCCTGAGGTCCCTGTTCGGTCGCCACCTGCCGGGGACCAGCCCCAACTGATCCAGGGTATTCGAAGGAGAGATGGCCTAGGCGACTATTTATATGCTAATCAGAGATGTCAAGAATAATAGTATGAGGAGAGCTCAGTAGGAAAATTCGGTGGAGAAAAGAGACTGAGTAGCTTGGTTTACGCGGAAGACCAATCAAACTTCAAGACAAGAAGTTTGCACCACTTACGTAGGCCGCAGGCGCCCTCTCGAATAGCGAAAGGTGCCTCACCCTAGACACCTTCTCGAGTGGGTCTTAGCAGCCCAGGCATAATTAGTAAGCGTGGTGGGTTCCGCGCTCCAGATGGAGACTCAGCTGGAAGTTAAAGGGAAGAATGACAAGGAACTTTATGAATTGGAGCTGTAAGTTAACTCTTTGACAGAGAGAGCGAGATGGTGGTGGGGGACAGCCCCCAGTGAAATCAGAGGTGAGAGCACAAAGCAATACAGTAGGCAGACTCCGGTTTTTTTGGGGGGATGCTCGAGAATATCCGGGTGGACTCCTGAGGCTCGATCCCGCATTTGCGTATGCCGAGCCTCCTTCCTCATGACCTTTGTCCAGAGTGGAATGCCTCCCCGGCTCCCGGCACATGATCAGTGCATGCTCAGTCACGATATCAGTGCCTGCTCAGCCACGTGATCACTGACGGCACAGTCACGTGATCAGCGCCTCTCAGTCACGTGATCACCGTATGATAAACACGTGATCAGTGAACGACCAGCCACGTGATCACTGCATGCGCGGTCAGGTGGTCAGTTCCTGATCAGCCACCTGATCAGTGCGTGCACAGTCCCCTGATCAGCGCCTGTCAGTCACTGATCACTGCCTGATAAACACGTGATCAGTGCCCGAACAGCCACGTCATCAGTGCATGCGCAGTCACGTGATCAGTGCATGATAGCCACGTGATCAGTGCGTGCACAGTCCCATGATCAGCGCCTGTCAGTCACTGATCATTGCCTGATAAACACGTGATCAGTGCATGATGAGCCATGTGATCAGTGCCCGATCAGCCACGTCATCAGTGCATGCGCAGTCACGTCATCAGTGCATGATAGCCACGTGATCAGTGCATGCTCAGTCACGTGATCTGGACTTGATCAGCCACGTGATCAGTGCCTGCAGAGTCACGTGATCAGGGCCTGCTGAGCTGCGTGATTCCTGCCGGCTCATCTGCATGACAATTGCCAGCTGAGCTGCGTGATTCCTGTCGGCTCATCTGCTTGACAATTGCCAGCTGAGCTGCGTGATTCCTGCCTGGTCACGTGCTTGATTATTGCCAGTTGAGCAGCATGATTCGTCACTGCTGAGCTCCATGCTTATTGCCTGCTGATTGCGTGGTTCGTGTCTGCTCAGCTCTTTGAGTATTGCCTCCTGAGGTCCCTGTTCGGTCGCCACCTGCCGGGGACCAGCCCCAACTGATCCAGGGTATTCGAAGGAGAGATGGCCTAGGCGACTATTTATATGCTAATCAGAGATGTCAAGAATAATAGTATGAGGAGAGCTCAGTAGGAAAATTCGGTGGAGAAAAGAGACTGAGTAGCTTGGTTTACGCGGAAGACCAATCAAACTTCAAGACAAGAAGTTTGCACCACTTACGTAGGCCGCAGGCGCCCTCTCGAATAGCGAAAGGTGCCTCACCCTAGACACCTTCTCGAGTGGGTCTTAGCAGCCCAGGCATAATTAGTAAGCGTGGTGGGTTCCGCGCTCCAGATGGAGACTCAGCTGGAAGTTAAAGGGAAGAATGACAAGGAACTTTATGAATTGGAGCTGTAAGTTAACTCTTTGACAGAGAGAGCGAGATGGTGGTGGGGGACAGCCCCCAGTGAAATCAGAGGTGAGAGCACAAAGCAATACAGTAGGCAGACTCCGGTTTTTTTGGGGGGAGATGCTCGAGAATATCCGGGTGGACTCCTGAGGCTCGATCCCGCATTTGCGTATGCCGAGCCTCCTTCCTCATGACCTTTGTCCAGAGTGGAATGCCTCCCCGGCTCCCGGCACATGATCAGTGCATGCTCAGTCACGATATCAGTGCCTGCTCAGCCACGTGATCACTGACGGCACAGTCACGTGATCAGCGCCTCTCAGTCACGTGATCACCGTATGATAAACACGTGATCAGTGAACGACCAGCCACGTGATCACTGCATGCGCGGTCAGGTGGTCAGTTCCTGATCAGCCACCTGATCAGTGCGTGCACAGTCCCCTGATCAGCGCCTGTCAGTCACTGATCACTGCCTGATAAACACGTGATCAGTGCCCGAACAGCCACGTCATCAGTGCATGCGCAGTCACGTGATCAGTGCATGATAGCCACGTGATCAGTGCGTGCACAGTCCCATGATCAGCGCCTGTCAGTCACTGATCATTGCCTGATAAACACGTGATCAGTGCATGATGAGCCATGTGATCAGTGCCCGATCAGCCACGTCATCAGTGCATGCGCAGTCACGTCATCAGTGCATGATAGCCACGTGATCAGTGCATGCTCAGTCACGTGATCTGGACTTGATCAGCCACGTGATCAGTGCCTGCAGAGTCACGTGATCAGGGCCTGCTGAGCTGCGTGATTCCTGCCGGCTCATCTGCATGACAATTGCCATCTGAGCTGCGTGATTCCTGTCGGCTCATCTGCTTGACAATTGCCAGCTGAGCTGCGTGATTCCTGCCTGGTCACGTGCTTGATTATTGCCAGTTGAGCAGCATGATTCGTCACTGCTGAGCTCCATGCTTATTGCCTGCTGATTGCGTGGTTCGTGTCTGCTCAGCTCTTTGAGTATTGCCTCCTGAGGTCCCTGTTCGGTCGCCACCTGCCGGGGACCAGCCCCAACTGATCCAGGGTATTCGAAGGAGAGATGGCCTAGGCGACTATTTATATGCTAATCAGAGATGTCAAGAATAATAGTATGAGGAGAGCTCAGTAGGAAAATTCGGTGGAGAAAAGAGACTGAGTAGCTTGGTTTACGCGGAAGACCAATCAAACTTCAAGACAAGAAGTTTGCACCACTTACGTAGGCCGCAGGCGCCCTCTCGAATAGCGAAAGGTGCCTCACCCTAGACACCTTCTCGAGTGGGTCTTAGCAGCCCAGGCATAATTAGTAAGCGTGGTGGGTTCCGCGCTCCAGATGGAGACTCAGCTGGAAGTTAAAGGGAAGAATGACAAGGAACTTTATGAATTGGAGCTGTAAGTTAACTCTTTGACAGAGAGAGCGAGATGGTGGTGGGGGACAGCCCCCAGTGAAATCAGAGGTGAGAGCACAAAGCAATACAGTAGGCAGACTCCGGTTTTTTTGGGGGAGATGCTCGAGAATATCCGGGTGGACTCCTGAGGCTCGATCCCGCATTTGCGTATGCCGAGCCTCCTTCCTCATGACCTTTGTCCAGAGTGGAATGCCTCCCCGGCTCCCGGCACATGATCAGTGCATGCTCAGTCACGATATCAGTGCCTGCTCAGCCACGTGATCACTGACGGCACAGTCACGTGATCAGCGCCTCTCAGTCACGTGATCACCGTATGATAAACACGTGATCAGTGAACGACCAGCCACGTGATCACTGCATGCGCGGTCAGGTGGTCAGTTCCTGATCAGCCACCTGATCAGTGCGTGCACAGTCCCCTGATCAGCGCCTGTCAGTCACTGATCACTGCCTGATAAACACGTGATCAGTGCCCGAACAGCCACGTCATCAGTGCATGCGCAGTCACGTGATCAGTGCATGATAGCCACGTGATCAGTGCGTGCACAGTCCCATGATCAGCGCCTGTCAGTCACTGATCATTGCCTGATAAACACGTGATCAGTGCATGATGAGCCATGTGATCAGTGCCCGATCAGCCACGTCATCAGTGCATGCGCAGTCACGTCATCAGTGCATGATAGCCACGTGATCAGTGCATGCTCAGTCACGTGATCTGGACTTGATCAGCCACGTGATCAGTGCCTGCAGAGTCACGTGATCAGGGCCTGCTGAGCTGCGTGATTCCTGCCGGCTCATCTGCATGACAATTGCCATCTGAGCTGCGTGATTCCTGTCGGCTCATCTGCTTGACAATTGCCAGCTGAGCTGCGTGATTCCTGCCTGGTCACGTGCTTGATTATTGCCAGTTGAGCAGCATGATTCGTCACTGCTGAGCTCCATGCTTATTGCCTGCTGATTGCGTGGTTCGTGTCTGCTCAGCTCTTTGAGTATTGCCTCCTGAGGTCCCTGTTCGGTCGCCACCTGCCGGGGACCAGCCCCAACTGATCCAGGGTATTCGAAGGAGAGATGGCCTAGGCGACTATTTATATGCTAATCAGAGATGTCAAGAATAATAGTATGAGGAGAGCTCAGTAGGAAAATTCGGTGGAGAAAAGAGACTGAGTAGCTTGGTTTACGCGGAAGACCAATCAAACTTCAAGACAAGAAGTTTGCACCACTTACGTAGGCCGCAGGCGCCCTCTCGAATAGCGAAAGGTGCCTCACCCTAGACACCTTCTCGAGTGGGTCTTAGCAGCCCAGGCATAATTAGTAAGCGTGGTGGGTTCCGCGCTCCAGATGGAGACTCAGCTGGAAGTTAAAGGGAAGAATGACAAGGAACTTTATGAATTGGAGCTGTAAGTTAACTCTTTGACAGAGAGAGCGAGATGGTGGTGGGGGACAGCCCCCAGTGAAATCAGAGGTGAGAGCACAAAGCAATACAGTAGGCAGACTCCGGTTTTTTTGGGGGGAGATGCTCGAGAATATCCGGGTGGACTCCTGAGGCTCGATCCCGCATTTGCGTATGCCGAGCCTCCTTCCTCATGACCTTTGTCCAGAGTGGAATGCCTCCCCGGCTCCCGGCACATGATCAGTGCATGCTCAGTCACGATATCAGTGCCTGCTCAGCCACGTGATCACTGACGGCACAGTCACGTGATCAGCGCCTCTCAGTCACGTGATCACCGTATGATAAACACGTGATCAGTGAACGACCAGCCACGTGATCACTGCATGCGCGGTCAGGTGGTCAGTTCCTGATCAGCCACCTGATCAGTGCGTGCACAGTCCCCTGATCAGCGCCTGTCAGTCACTGATCACTGCCTGATAAACACGTGATCAGTGCCCGAACAGCCACGTCATCAGTGCATGCGCAGTCACGTGATCAGTGCATGATAGCCACGTGATCAGTGCGTGCACAGTCCCATGATCAGCGCCTGTCAGTCACTGATCATTGCCTGATAAACACGTGATCAGTGCATGATGAGCCATGTGATCAGTGCCCGATCAGCCACGTCATCAGTGCATGCGCAGTCACGTCATCAGTGCATGATAGCCACGTGATCAGTGCATGCTCAGTCACGTGATCTGGACTTGATCAGCCACGTGATCAGTGCCTGCAGAGTCACGTGATCAGGGCCTGCTGAGCTGCGTGATTCCTGCCGGCTCATCTGCATGACAATTGCCATCTGAGCTGCGTGATTCCTGTCGGCTCATCTGCTTGACAATTGCCAGCTGAGCTGCGTGATTCCTGCCTGGTCACGTGCTTGATTATTGCCAGTTGAGCAGCATGATTCGTCACTGCTGAGCTCCATGCTTATTGCCTGCTGATTGCGTGGTTCGTGTCTGCTCAGCTCTTTGAGTATTGCCTCCTGAGGTCCCTGTTCGGTCGCCACCTGCCGGGGACCAGCCCCAACTGATCCAGGGTATTCGAAGGAGAGATGGCCTAGGCGACTATTTATATGCTAATCAGAGATGTCAAGAATAATAGTATGAGGAGAGCTCAGTAGGAAAATTCGGTGGAGAAAAGAGACTGAGTAGCTTGGTTTACGCGGAAGACCAATCAAACTTCAAGACAAGAAGTTTGCACCACTTACGTAGGCCGCAGGCGCCCTCTCGAATAGCGAAAGGTGCCTCACCCTAGACACCTTCTCGAGTGGGTCTTAGCAGCCCAGGCATAATTAGTAAGCGTGGTGGGTTCCGCGCTCCAGATGGAGACTCAGCTGGAAGTTAAAGGGAAGAATGACAAGGAACTTTATGAATTGGAGCTGTAAGTTAACTCTTTGACAGAGAGAGCGAGATGGTGGTGGGGGACAGCCCCCAGTGAAATCAGAGGTGAGAGCACAAAGCAATACAGTAGGCAGACTCCGGTTTTTTTGGGGGGAGATGCTCGAGAATATCCGGGTGGACTCCTGAGGCTCGATCCCGCATTTGCGTATGCCGAGCCTCCTTCCTCATGACCTTTGTCCAGAGTGGAATGCCTCCCCGGCTCCCGGCACATGATCAGTGCATGCTCAGTCACGATATCAGTGCCTGCTCAGCCACGTGATCACTGACGGCACAGTCACGTGATCAGCGCCTCTCAGTCACGTGATCACCGTATGATAAACACGTGATCAGTGAACGACCAGCCACGTGATCACTGCATGCGCGGTCAGGTGGTCAGTTCCTGATCAGCCACCTGATCAGTGCGTGCACAGTCCCCTGATCAGCGCCTGTCAGTCACTGATCACTGCCTGATAAACACGTGATCAGTGCCCGAACAGCCACGTCATCAGTGCATGCGCAGTCACGTGATCAGTGCATGATAGCCACGTGATCAGTGCGTGCACAGTCCCATGATCAGCGCCTGTCAGTCACTGATCATTGCCTGATAAACACGTGATCAGTGCATGATGAGCCATGTGATCAGTGCCCGATCAGCCACGTCATCAGTGCATGCGCAGTCACGTCATCAGTGCATGATAGCCACGTGATCAGTGCATGCTCAGTCACGTGATCTGGACTTGATCAGCCACGTGATCAGTGCCTGCAGAGTCACGTGATCAGGGCCTGCTGAGCTGCGTGATTCCTGCCGGCTCATCTGCATGACAATTGCCATCTGAGCTGCGTGATTCCTGTCGGCTCATCTGCTTGACAATTGCCAGCTGAGCTGCGTGATTCCTGCCTGGTCACGTGCTTGATTATTGCCAGTTGAGCAGCATGATTCGTCACTGCTGAGCTCCATGCTTATTGCCTGCTGATTGCGTGGTTCGTGTCTGCTCAGCTCTTTGAGTATTGCCTCCTGAGGTCCCTGTTCGGTCGCCACCTGCCGGGGACCAGCCCCAACTGATCCAGGGTATTCGAAGGAGAGATGGCCTAGGCGACTATTTATATGCTAATCAGAGATGTCAAGAATAATAGTATGAGGAGAGCTCAGTAGGAAAATTCGGTGGAGAAAAGAGACTGAGTAGCTTGGTTTACGCGGAAGACCAATCAAACTTCAAGACAAGAAGTTTGCACCACTTACGTAGGCCGCAGGCGCCCTCTCGAATAGCGAAAGGTGCCTCACCCTAGACACCTTCTCGAGTGGGTCTTAGCAGCCCAGGCATAATTAGTAAGCGTGGTGGGTTCCGCGCTCCAGATGGAGACTCAGCTGGAAGTTAAAGGGAAGAATGACAAGGAACTTTATGAATTGGAGCTGTAAGTTAACTCTTTGACAGAGAGAGCGAGATGGTGGTGGGGGACAGCCCCCAGTGAAATCAGAGGTGAGAGCACAAAGCAATACAGTAGGCAGACTCCGGTTTTTTTGGGGGGAGATGCTCGAGAATATCCGGGTGGACTCCTGAGGCTCGATCCCGCATTTGCGTATGCCGAGCCTCCTTCCTCATGACCTTTGTCCAGAGTGGAATGCCTCCCCGGCTCCCGGCACATGATCAGTGCATGCTCAGTCACGATATCAGTGCCTGCTCAGCCACGTGATCACTGACGGCACAGTCACGTGATCAGCGCCTCTCAGTCACGTGATCACCGTATGATAAACACGTGATCAGTGAACGACCAGCCACGTGATCACTGCATGCGCGGTCAGGTGGTCAGTTCCTGATCAGCCACCTGATCAGTGCGTGCACAGTCCCCTGATCAGCGCCTGTCAGTCACTGATCACTGCCTGATAAACACGTGATCAGTGCCCGAACAGCCACGTCATCAGTGCATGCGCAGTCACGTGATCAGTGCATGATAGCCACGTGATCAGTGCGTGCACAGTCCCATGATCAGCGCCTGTCAGTCACTGATCATTGCCTGATAAACACGTGATCAGTGCATGATGAGCCATGTGATCAGTGCCCGATCAGCCACGTCATCAGTGCATGCGCAGTCACGTCATCAGTGCATGATAGCCACGTGATCAGTGCATGCTCAGTCACGTGATCTGGACTTGATCAGCCACGTGATCAGTGCCTGCAGAGTCACGTGATCAGGGCCTGCTGAGCTGCGTGATTCCTGCCGGCTCATCTGCATGACAATTGCCATCTGAGCTGCGTGATTCCTGTCGGCTCATCTGCTTGACAATTGCCAGCTGAGCTGCGTGATTCCTGCCTGGTCACGTGCTTGATTATTGCCAGTTGAGCAGCATGATTCGTCACTGCTGAGCTCCATGCTTATTGCCTGCTGATTGCGTGGTTCGTGTCTGCTCAGCTCTTTGAGTATTGCCTCCTGAGGTCCCTGTTCGGTCGCCACCTGCCGGGGACCAGCCCCAACTGATCCAGGGTATTCGAAGGAGAGATGGCCTAGGCGACTATTTATATGCTAATCAGAGATGTCAAGAATAATAGTATGAGGAGAGCTCAGTAGGAAAATTCGGTGGAGAAAAGAGACTGAGTAGCTTGGTTTACGCGGAAGACCAATCAAACTTCAAGACAAGAAGTTTGCACCACTTACGTAGGCCGCAGGCGCCCTCTCGAATAGCGAAAGGTGCCTCACCCTAGACACCTTCTCGAGTGGGTCTTAGCAGCCCAGGCATAATTAGTAAGCGTGGTGGGTTCCGCGCTCCAGATGGAGACTCAGCTGGAAGTTAAAGGGAAGAATGACAAGGAACTTTATGAATTGGAGCTGTAAGTTAACTCTTTGACAGAGAGAGCGAGATGGTGGTGGGGGACAGCCCCCAGTGAAATCAGAGGTGAGAGCACAAAGCAATACAGTAGGCAGACTCCGGTTTTTTTGGGGGGAGATGCTCGAGAATATCCGGGTGGACTCCTGAGGCTCGATCCCGCATTTGCGTATGCCGAGCCTCCTTCCTCATGACCTTTGTCCAGAGTGGAATGCCTCCCCGGCTCCCGGCACATGATCAGTGCATGCTCAGTCACGATATCAGTGCCTGCTCAGCCACGTGATCACTGACGGCACAGTCACGTGATCAGCGCCTCTCAGTCACGTGATCACCGTATGATAAACACGTGATCAGTGAACGACCAGCCACGTGATCACTGCATGCGCGGTCAGGTGGTCAGTTCCTGATCAGCCACCTGATCAGTGCGTGCACAGTCCCCTGATCAGCGCCTGTCAGTCACTGATCACTGCCTGATAAACACGTGATCAGTGCCCGAACAGCCACGTCATCAGTGCATGCGCAGTCACGTGATCAGTGCATGATAGCCACGTGATCAGTGCGTGCACAGTCCCATGATCAGCGCCTGTCAGTCACTGATCATTGCCTGATAAACACGTGATCAGTGCATGATGAGCCATGTGATCAGTGCCCGATCAGCCACGTCATCAGTGCATGCGCAGTCACGTCATCAGTGCATGATAGCCACGTGATCAGTGCATGCTCAGTCACGTGATCTGGACTTGATCAGCCACGTGATCAGTGCCTGCAGAGTCACGTGATCAGGGCCTGCTGAGCTGCGTGATTCCTGCCGGCTCATCTGCATGACAATTGCCATCTGAGCTGCGTGATTCCTGTCGGCTCATCTGCTTGACAATTGCCAGCTGAGCTGCGTGATTCCTGCCTGGTCACGTGCTTGATTATTGCCAGTTGAGCAGCATGATTCGTCACTGCTGAGCTCCATGCTTATTGCCTGCTGATTGCGTGGTTCGTGTCTGCTCAGCTCTTTGAGTATTGCCTCCTGAGGTCCCTGTTCGGTCGCCACCTGCCGGGGACCAGCCCCAACTGATCCAGGGTATTCGAAGGAGAGATGGCCTAGGCGACTATTTATATGCTAATCAGAGATGTCAAGAATAATAGTATGAGGAGAGCTCAGTAGGAAAATTCGGTGGAGAAAAGAGACTGAGTAGCTTGGTTTACGCGGAAGACCAATCAAACTTCAAGACAAGAAGTTTGCACCACTTACGTAGGCCGCAGGCGCCCTCTCGAATAGCGAAAGGTGCCTCACCCTAGACACCTTCTCGAGTGGGTCTTAGCAGCCCAGGCATAATTAGTAAGCGTGGTGGGTTCCGCGCTCCAGATGGAGACTCAGCTGGAAGTTAAAGGGAAGAATGACAAGGAACTTTATGAATTGGAGCTGTAAGTTAACTCTTTGACAGAGAGAGCGAGATGGTGGTGGGGGACAGCCCCCAGTGAAATCAGAGGTGAGAGCACAAAGCAATACAGTAGGCAGACTCCGGTTTTTTTGGGGGAGATGCTCGAGAATATCCGGGTGGACTCCTGAGGCTCGATCCCGCATTTGCGTATGCCGAGCCTCCTTCCTCATGACCTTTGTCCAGAGTGGAATGCCTCCCCGGCTCCCGGCACATGATCAGTGCATGCTCAGTCACGATATCAGTGCCTGCTCAGCCACGTGATCACTGACGGCACAGTCACGTGATCAGCGCCTCTCAGTCACGTGATCACCGTATGATAAACACGTGATCAGTGAACGACCAGCCACGTGATCACTGCATGCGCGGTCAGGTGGTCAGTTCCTGATCAGCCACCTGATCAGTGCGTGCACAGTCCCCTGATCAGCGCCTGTCAGTCACTGATCACTGCCTGATAAACACGTGATCAGTGCCCGATGCAGTCACATCAGTGATCAGTGCAGTGCGTGATCATGCGATCATCAGTGCATGCGCAGTCACGTCATCAGTGCATGATAGCCACGTGATCAGTGCATGCTCAGTCACGTGATCTGGACTTGATCAGCCACGTGATCAGTGCCTGCAGAGTCACGTGATCAGGGCCTGCTGAGCTGCGTGATTCCTGCCGGCTCATCTGCATGACAATTGCCATCTGAGCTGCGTGATTCCTGTCGGCTCATCTGCTTGACAATTGCCAGCTGAGCTGCGTGATTCCTGCCTGGTCACGTGCTTGATTATTGCCAGTTGAGCAGCATGATTCGTCACTGCTGAGCTCCATGCTTATTGCCTGCTGATTGCGTGGTTCGTGTCTGCTCAGCTCTTTGAGTATTGCCTCCTGAGGTCCCTGTTCGGTCGCCACCTGCCGGGGACCAGCCCCAACTGATCCAGGGTATTCGAAGGAGAGATGGCCTAGGCGACTATTTATATGCTAATCAGAGATGTCAAGAATAATAGTATGAGGAGAGCTCAGTAGGAAAATTCGGTGGAGAAAAGAGACTGAGTAGCTTGGTTTACGCGGAAGACCAATCAAACTTCAAGACAAGAAGTTTGCACCACTTACGTAGGCCGCAGGCGCCCTCTCGAATAGCGAAAGGTGCCTCACCCTAGACACCTTCTCGAGTGGGTCTTAGCAGCCCAGGCATAATTAGTAAGCGTGGTGGGTTCCGCGCTCCAGATGGAGACTCAGCTGGAAGTTAAAGGGAAGAATGACAAGGAACTTTATGAATTGGAGCTGTAAGTTAACTCTTTGACAGAGAGAGCGAGATGGTGGTGGGGGACAGCCCCCAGTGAAATCAGAGGTGAGAGCACAAAGCAATACAGTAGGCAGACTCCGGTTTTTTTGGGGGGAGATGCTCGAGAATATCCGGGTGGACTCCTGAGGCTCGATCCCGCATTTGCGTATGCCGAGCCTCCTTCCTCATGACCTTTGTCCAGAGTGGAATGCCTCCCCGGCTCCCGGCACATGATCAGTGCATGCTCAGTCACGATATCAGTGCCTGCTCAGCCACGTGATCACTGACGGCACAGTCACGTGATCAGCGCCTCTCAGTCACGTGATCACCGTATGATAAACACGTGATCAGTGAACGACCAGCCACGTGATCACTGCATGCGCGGTCAGGTGGTCAGTTCCTGATCAGCCACCTGATCAGTGCGTGCACAGTCCCCTGATCAGCGCCTGTCAGTCACTGATCACTGCCTGATAAACACGTGATCAGTGATCAGCCACGTCATCAGTGCATGCGCAGTCACGTGCATCAGTGCATGATAGCCACGTGATCAGTGCATGCTCAGTCACGTGATCTGGACTTGATCAGCCACGTGATCAGTGCCTGCAGAGTCACGTGATCAGGGCCTGCTGAGCTGCGTGATTCCTGCCGGCTCATCTGCATGACAATTGCCAGCTGAGCTGCGTGATTCCTGTCGGCTCATCTGCTTGACAATTGCCAGCTGAGCTGCGTGATTCCTGCCTGGTCACGTGCTTGATTATTGCCAGTTGAGCAGCATGATTCGTCACTGCTGAGCTCCATGCTTATTGCCTGCTGATTGCGTGGTTCGTGTCTGCTCAGCTCTTTGAGTATTGCCTCCTGAGGTCCCTGTTCGGTCGCCACCTGCCGGGGACCAGCCCCAACTGATCCAGGGTATTCGAAGGAGAGATGGCCTAGGCGACTATTTATATGCTAATCAGAGATGTCAAGAATAATAGTATGAGGAGAGCTCAGTAGGAAAATTCGGTGGAGAAAAGAGACTGAGTAGCTTGGTTTACGCGGAAGACCAATCAAACTTCAAGACAAGAAGTTTGCACCACTTACGTAGGCCGCAGGCGCCCTCTCGAATAGCGAAAGGTGCCTCACCCTAGACACCTTCTCGAGTGGGTCTTAGCAGCCCAGGCATAATTAGTAAGCGTGGTGGGTTCCGCGCTCCAGATGGAGACTCAGCTGGAAGTTAAAGGGAAGAATGACAAGGAACTTTATGAATTGGAGCTGTAAGTTAACTCTTTGACAGAGAGAGCGAGATGGTGGTGGGGGACAGCCCCCAGTGAAATCAGAGGTGAGAGCACAAAGCAATACAGTAGGCAGACTCCGGTTTTTTTGGGGGGAGATGCTCGAGAATATCCGGGTGGACTCCTGAGGCTCGATCCCGCATTTGCGTATGCCGAGCCTCCTTCCTCATGACCTTTGTCCAGAGTGGAATGCCTCCCCGGCTCCCGGCACATGATCAGTGCATGCTCAGTCACGATATCAGTGCCTGCTCAGCCACGTGATCACTGACGGCACAGTCACGTGATCAGCGCCTCTCAGTCACGTGATCACCGTATGATAAACACGTGATCAGTGAACGACCAGCCACGTGATCACTGCATGCGCGGTCAGGTGGTCAGTTCCTGATCAGCCACCTGATCAGTGCGTGCACAGTCCCCTGATCAGCGCCTGTCAGTCACTGATCACTGCCTGATAAACACGTGATCAGTGCCCGAACAGCCACGTCATCAGTGCATGCGCAGTCACGTGATCAGTGCATGATAGCCACGTGATCAGTGCGTGCACAGTCCCATGATCAGCGCCTGTCAGTCACTGATCATTGCCTGATAAACACGTGATCAGTGCATGATGAGCCATGTGATCAGTGCCCGATCAGCCACGTCATCAGTGCATGCGCAGTCACGTCATCAGTGCATGATAGCCACGTGATCAGTGCATGCTCAGTCACGTGATCTGGACTTGATCAGCCACGTGATCAGTGCCTGCAGAGTCACGTGATCAGGGCCTGCTGAGCTGCGTGATTCCTGCCGGCTCATCTGCATGACAATTGCCATCTGAGCTGCGTGATTCCTGTCGGCTCATCTGCTTGACAATTGCCAGCTGAGCTGCGTGATTCCTGCCTGGTCACGTGCTTGATTATTGCCAGTTGAGCAGCATGATTCGTCACTGCTGAGCTCCATGCTTATTGCCTGCTGATTGCGTGGTTCGTGTCTGCTCAGCTCTTTGAGTATTGCCTCCTGAGGTCCCTGTTCGGTCGCCACCTGCCGGGGACCAGCCCCAACTGATCCAGGGTATTCGAAGGAGAGATGGCCTAGGCGACTATTTATATGCTAATCAGAGATGTCAAGAATAATAGTATGAGGAGAGCTCAGTAGGAAAATTCGGTGGAGAAAAGAGACTGAGTAGCTTGGTTTACGCGGAAGACCAATCAAACTTCAAGACAAGAAGTTTGCACCACTTACGTAGGCCGCAGGCGCCCTCTCGAATAGCGAAAGGTGCCTCACCCTAGACACCTTCTCGAGTGGGTCTTAGCAGCCCAGGCATAATTAGTAAGCGTGGTGGGTTCCGCGCTCCAGATGGAGACTCAGCTGGAAGTTAAAGGGAAGAATGACAAGGAACTTTATGAATTGGAGCTGTAAGTTAACTCTTTGACAGAGAGAGCGAGATGGTGGTGGGGGACAGCCCCCAGTGAAATCAGAGGTGAGAGCACAAAGCAATACAGTAGGCAGACTCCGGTTTTTTTGGGGGAGATGCTCGAGAATATCCGGGTGGACTCCTGAGGCTCGATCCCGCATTTGCGTATGCCGAGCCTCCTTCCTCATGACCTTTGTCCAGAGTGGAATGCCTCCCCGGCTCCCGGCACATGATCAGTGCATGCTCAGTCACGATATCAGTGCCTGCTCAGCCACGTGATCACTGACGGCACAGTCACGTGATCAGCGCCTCTCAGTCACGTGATCACCGTATGATAAACACGTGATCAGTGAACGACCAGCCACGTGATCACTGCATGCGCAGTCAGGTGGTCAGTTCCTGATCAGCCACCTGATCAGTGCGTGCACAGTCCCACTGATCAGCGCCTGTCAGTCACTGATCATTGCCTGATAAACACGTGATCAGTGCATGATGAGCCATGTGATCAGTGCCTGATCAGCCACGTCATCAGTGCATGCGCAGTCACGTCATCAGTGCATGATAGCCACGTGATCAGTGCATGCTCAGTCACGTGATCTGGACTTGATCAGCCACGTGATCAGTGCCTGCAGAGTCACGTGATCAGGGCCTGCTGAGCTGCGTGATTCCTGCCGGCTCATCTGCATGACAATTGCCAGCTGAGCTGCGTGATTCCTGCCTGGTCACGTGCTTGATTATTGCCAGTTGAGCAGCATGATTCGTCACTGCTGAGCTCCATGCTTATTGCCTGCTGATTGCGTGGTTCGTGTCTGCTCAGCTCTTTGAGTATTGCCTCCTGAGGTCCCTGTTCGGTCGCCACCTGCCGGGGACCAGCCCCAACTGATCCAGGGTATTCGAAGGAGAGATGGCCTAGGCGACTATTTATATGCTAATCAGAGATGTCAAGAATAATAGTATGAGGAGAGCTCAGTAGGAAAATTCGGTGGAGAAAAGAGACTGAGTAGCTTGGTTTACGCGGAAGACCAATCAAACTTCAAGACAAGAAGTTTGCACCACTTACGTAGGCCGCAGGCGCCCTCTCGAATAGCGAAAGGTGCCTCACCCTAGACACCTTCTCGAGTGGGTCTTAGCAGCCCAGGCATAATTAGTAAGCGTGGTGGGTTCCGCGCTCCAGATGGAGACTCAGCTGGAAGTTAAAGGGAAGAATGACAAGGAACTTTATGAATTGGAGCTGTAAGTTAACTCTTTGACAGAGAGAGCGAGATGGTGGTGGGGGACAGCCCCCAGTGAAATCAGAGGTGAGAGCACAAAGCAATACAGTAGGCAGACTCCGGTTTTTTTGGGGGGAGATGCTCGAGAATATCCGGGTGGACTCCTGAGGCTCGATCCCGCATTTGCGTATGCCGAGCCTCCTTCCTCATGACCTTTGTCCAGAGTGGAATGCCTCCCCGGCTCCCGGCACATGATCAGTGCATGCTCAGTCACGATATCAGTGCCTGCTCAGCCACGTGATCACTGACGGCACAGTCACGTGATCAGCGCCTCTCAGTCACGTGATCACCGTATGATAAACACGTGATCAGTGAACGACCAGCCACGTGATCACTGCATGCGCGGTCAGGTGGTCAGTTCCTGATCAGCCACCTGATCAGTGCGTGCACAGTCCCCTGATCAGCGCCTGTCAGTCACTGATCACTGCCTGATAAACACGTGATCAGTGCCCGAACAGCCACGTCATCAGTGCATGCGCAGTCACGTGATCAGTGCATGATAGCCACGTGATCAGTGCGTGCACAGTCCCATGATCAGCGCCTGTCAGTCACTGATCATTGCCTGATAAACACGTGATCAGTGCATGATGAGCCATGTGATCAGTGCCCGATCAGCCACGTCATCAGTGCATGCGCAGTCACGTCATCAGTGCATGATAGCCACGTGATCAGTGCATGCTCAGTCACGTGATCTGGACTTGATCAGCCACGTGATCAGTGCCTGCAGAGTCACGTGATCAGGGCCTGCTGAGCTGCGTGATTCCTGCCGGCTCATCTGCATGACAATTGCCAGCTGAGCTGCGTGATTCCTGTCGGCTCATCTGCTTGACAATTGCCAGCTGAGCTGCGTGATTCCTGCCTGGTCACGTGCTTGATTATTGCCAGTTGAGCAGCATGATTCGTCACTGCTGAGCTCCATGCTTATTGCCTGCTGATTGCGTGGTTCGTGTCTGCTCAGCTCTTTGAGTATTGCCTCCTGAGGTCCCTGTTCGGTCGCCACCTGCCGGGGACCAGCCCCAACTGATCCAGGGTATTCGAAGGAGAGATGGCCTAGGCGACTATTTATATGCTAATCAGAGATGTCAAGAATAATAGTATGAGGAGAGCTCAGTAGGAAAATTCGGTGGAGAAAAGAGACTGAGTAGCTTGGTTTACGCGGAAGACCAATCAAACTTCAAGACAAGAAGTTTGCACCACTTACGTAGGCCGCAGGCGCCCTCTCGAATAGCGAAAGGTGCCTCACCCTAGACACCTTCTCGAGTGGGTCTTAGCAGCCCAGGCATAATTAGTAAGCGTGGTGGGTTCCGCGCTCCAGATGGAGACTCAGCTGGAAGTTAAAGGGAAGAATGACAAGGAACTTTATGAATTGGAGCTGTAAGTTAACTCTTTGACAGAGAGAGCGAGATGGTGGTGGGGGACAGCCCCCAGTGAAATCAGAGGTGAGAGCACAAAGCAATACAGTAGGCAGACTCCGGTTTTTTGGGGGGAGATGCTCGAGAATATCCGGGTGGACTCCTGAGGCTCGATCCCGCATTTGCGTATGCCGAGCCTCCTTCCTCATGACCTTTGTCCAGAGTGGAATGCCTCCCCGGCTCCCGGCACATGATCAGTGCATGCTCAGTCACGATATCAGTGCCTGCTCAGCCACGTGATCACTGACGGCACAGTCACGTGATCAGCGCCTCTCAGTCACGTGATCACCGTATGATAAACACGTGATCAGTGAACGACCAGCCACGTGATCACTGCATGCGCAGTCAGGTGGTCAGTGCCTGATCAGCCACCTGATCAGTGCGTGCACAGTCCCATGATCAGCGCCTGTCAGTCACTGATCACTGATGCCTGATAAACACGTGATCAGTGCATGATGAGCCATGTGATCAGTGCCCGATCAGCCACGTCATCAGTGCATGCGCAGTCACGTCATCAGTGCATGATAGCCACGTGATCAGTGCATGCTCAGTCACGTGATCTGGACTTGATCAGCCACGTGATCAGTGCCTGCAGAGTCACGTGATCAGGGCCTGCTGAGCTGCGTGATTCCTGCCGGCTCATCTGCATGACAATTGCCATCTGAGCTGCGTGATTCCTGTCGGCTCATCTGCTTGACAATTGCCAGCTGAGCTGCGTGATTCCTGCCTGGTCACGTGCTTGATTATTGCCAGTTGAGCAGCATGATTCGTCACTGCTGAGCTCCATGCTTATTGCCTGCTGATTGCGTGGTTCGTGTCTGCTCAGCTCTTTGAGTATTGCCTCCTGAGGTCCCTGTTCGGTCGCCACCTGCCGGGGACCAGCCCCAACTGATCCAGGGTATTCGAAGGAGAGATGGCCTAGGCGACTATTTATATGCTAATCAGAGATGTCAAGAATAATAGTATGAGGAGAGCTCAGTAGGAAAATTCGGTGGAGAAAAGAGACTGAGTAGCTTGGTTTACGCGGAAGACCAATCAAACTTCAAGACAAGAAGTTTGCACCACTTACGTAGGCCGCAGGCGCCCTCTCGAATAGCGAAAGGTGCCTCACCCTAGACACCTTCTCGAGTGGGTCTTAGCAGCCCAGGCATAATTAGTAAGCGTGGTGGGTTCCGCGCTCCAGATGGAGACTCAGCTGGAAGTTAAAGGGAAGAATGACAAGGAACTTTATGAATTGGAGCTGTAAGTTAACTCTTTGACAGAGAGAGCGAGATGGTGGTGGGGGACAGCCCCCAGTGAAATCAGAGGTGAGAGCACAAAGCAATACAGTAGGCAGACTCCGGTTTTTTTGGGGGGAGATGCTCGAGAATATCCGGGTGGACTCCTGAGGCTCGATCCCGCATTTGCGTATGCCGAGCCTCCTTCCTCATGACCTTTGTCCAGAGTGGAATGCCTCCCCGGCTCCCGGCACATGATCAGTGCATGCTCAGTCACGATATCAGTGCCTGCTCAGCCACGTGATCACTGACGGCACAGTCACGTGATCAGCGCCTCTCAGTCACGTGATCACCGTATGATAAACACGTGATCAGTGAACGACCAGCCACGTGATCACTGCATGCGCGGTCAGGTGGTCAGTTCCTGATCAGCCACCTGATCAGTGCGTGCACAGTCCCCTGATCAGCGCCTGTCAGTCACTGATCACTGCCTGATAAACACGTGATCAGTGCCCGAACAGCCACGTCATCAGTGCATGCGCAGTCACGTGATCAGTGCATGATAGCCACGTGATCAGTGCGTGCACAGTCCCATGATCAGCGCCTGTCAGTCACTGATCATTGCCTGATAAACACGTGATCAGTGCATGATGAGCCATGTGATCAGTGCCCGATCAGCCACGTCATCAGTGCATGCGCAGTCACGTCATCAGTGCATGATAGCCACGTGATCAGTGCATGCTCAGTCACGTGATCTGGACTTGATCAGCCACGTGATCAGTGCCTGCAGAGTCACGTGATCAGGGCCTGCTGAGCTGCGTGATTCCTGCCGGCTCATCTGCATGACAATTGCCACTGAGCTGCGTGATTCCTGTCGGCTCATCTGCTTGACAATTGCCAGCTGAGCTGCGTGATTCCTGCCTGGTCACGTGCTTGATTATTGCCAGTTGAGCAGCATGATTCGTCACTGCTGAGCTCCATGCTTATTGCCTGCTGATTGCGTGGTTCGTGTCTGCTCAGCTCTTTGAGTATTGCCTCCTGAGGTCCCTGTTCGGTCGCCACCTGCCGGGGACCAGCCCCAACTGATCCAGGGTATTCGAAGGAGAGATGGCCTAGGCGACTATTTATATGCTAATCAGAGATGTCAAGAATAATAGTATGAGGAGAGCTCAGTAGGAAAATTCGGTGGAGAAAAGAGACTGAGTAGCTTGGTTTACGCGGAAGACCAATCAAACTTCAAGACAAGAAGTTTGCACCACTTACGTAGGCCGCAGGCGCCCTCTCGAATAGCGAAAGGTGCCTCACCCTAGACACCTTCTCGAGTGGGTCTTAGCAGCCCAGGCATAATTAGTAAGCGTGGTGGGTTCCGCGCTCCAGATGGAGACTCAGCTGGAAGTTAAAGGGAAGAATGACAAGGAACTTTATGAATTGGAGCTGTAAGTTAACTCTTTGACAGAGAGAGCGAGATGGTGGTGGGGGACAGCCCCCAGTGAAATCAGAGGTGAGAGCACAAAGCAATACAGTAGGCAGACTCCGGTTTTTTTGGGGGGAGATGCTCGAGAATATCCGGGTGGACTCCTGAGGCTCGATCCCGCATTTGCGTATGCCGAGCCTCCTTCCTCATGACCTTTGTCCAGAGTGGAATGCCTCCCCGGCTCCCGGCACATGATCAGTGCATGCTCAGTCACGATATCAGTGCCTGCTCAGCCACGTGATCACTGACGGCACAGTCACGTGATCAGCGCCTCTCAGTCACGTGATCACCGTATGATAAACACGTGATCAGTGAACGACCAGCCACGTGATCACTGCATGCGCGGTCAGGTGGTCAGTTCCTGATCAGCCACCTGATCAGTGCGTGCACAGTCCCCTGATCAGCGCCTGTCAGTCACTGATCACTGCCTGATAAACACGTGATCAGTGCCCGAACAGCCACGTCATCAGTGCATGCGCAGTCACGTGATCAGTGCATGATAGCCACGTGATCAGTGCGTGCACAGTCCCATGATCAGCGCCTGTCAGTCACTGATCATTGCCTGATAAACACGTGATCAGTGCATGATGAGCCATGTGATCAGTGCCCGATCAGCCACGTCATCAGTGCATGCGCAGTCACGTCATCAGTGCATGATAGCCACGTGATCAGTGCATGCTCAGTCACGTGATCTGGACTTGATCAGCCACGTGATCAGTGCCTGCAGAGTCACGTGATCAGGGCCTGCTGAGCTGCGTGATTCCTGCCGGCTCATCTGCATGACAATTGCCATCTGAGCTGCGTGATTCCTGTCGGCTCATCTGCTTGACAATTGCCAGCTGAGCTGCGTGATTCCTGCCTGGTCACGTGCTTGATTATTGCCAGTTGAGCAGCATGATTCGTCACTGCTGAGCTCCATGCTTATTGCCTGCTGATTGCGTGGTTCGTGTCTGCTCAGCTCTTTGAGTATTGCCTCCTGAGGTCCCTGTTCGGTCGCCACCTGCCGGGGACCAGCCCCAACTGATCCAGGGTATTCGAAGGAGAGATGGCCTAGGCGACTATTTATATGCTAATCAGAGATGTCAAGAATAATAGTATGAGGAGAGCTCAGTAGGAAAATTCGGTGGAGAAAAGAGACTGAGTAGCTTGGTTTACGCGGAAGACCAATCAAACTTCAAGACAAGAAGTTTGCACCACTTACGTAGGCCGCAGGCGCCCTCTCGAATAGCGAAAGGTGCCTCACCCTAGACACCTTCTCGAGTGGGTCTTAGCAGCCCAGGCATAATTAGTAAGCGTGGTGGGTTCCGCGCTCCAGATGGAGACTCAGCTGGAAGTTAAAGGGAAGAATGACAAGGAACTTTATGAATTGGAGCTGTAAGTTAACTCTTTGACAGAGAGAGCGAGATGGTGGTGGGGGACAGCCCCCAGTGAAATCAGAGGTGAGAGCACAAAGCAATACAGTAGGCAGACTCCGGTTTTTTTGGGGGGAGATGCTCGAGAATATCCGGGTGGACTCCTGAGGCTCGATCCCGCATTTGCGTATGCCGAGCCTCCTTCCTCATGACCTTTGTCCAGAGTGGAATGCCTCCCCGGCTCCCGGCACATGATCAGTGCATGCTCAGTCACGATATCAGTGCCTGCTCAGCCACGTGATCACTGACGGCACAGTCACGTGATCAGCGCCTCTCAGTCACGTGATCACCGTATGATAAACACGTGATCAGTGAACGACCAGCCACGTGATCACTGCATGCGCGGTCAGGTGGTCAGTTCCTGATCAGCCACCTGATCAGTGCGTGCACAGTCCCCTGATCAGCGCCTGTCAGTCACTGATCACTGCCTGATAAACACGTGATCAGTGCCCGAACAGCCACGTCATCAGTGCATGCGCAGTCACGTGATCAGTGCATGATAGCCACGTGATCAGTGCGTGCACAGTCCCATGATCAGCGCCTGTCAGTCACTGATCATTGCCTGATAAACACGTGATCAGTGCATGATGAGCCATGTGATCAGTGCCCGATCAGCCACGTCATCAGTGCATGCGCAGTCACGTCATCAGTGCATGATAGCCACGTGATCAGTGCATGCTCAGTCACGTGATCTGGACTTGATCAGCCACGTGATCAGTGCCTGCAGAGTCACGTGATCAGGGCCTGCTGAGCTGCGTGATTCCTGCCGGCTCATCTGCATGACAATTGCCATCTGAGCTGCGTGATTCCTGTCGGCTCATCTGCTTGACAATTGCCAGCTGAGCTGCGTGATTCCTGCCTGGTCACGTGCTTGATTATTGCCAGTTGAGCAGCATGATTCGTCACTGCTGAGCTCCATGCTTATTGCCTGCTGATTGCGTGGTTCGTGTCTGCTCAGCTCTTTGAGTATTGCCTCCTGAGGTCCCTGTTCGGTCGCCACCTGCCGGGGACCAGCCCCAACTGATCCAGGGTATTCGAAGGAGAGATGGCCTAGGCGACTATTTATATGCTAATCAGAGATGTCAAGAATAATAGTATGAGGAGAGCTCAGTAGGAAAATTCGGTGGAGAAAAGAGACTGAGTAGCTTGGTTTACGCGGAAGACCAATCAAACTTCAAGACAAGAAGTTTGCACCACTTACGTAGGCCGCAGGCGCCCTCTCGAATAGCGAAAGGTGCCTCACCCTAGACACCTTCTCGAGTGGGTCTTAGCAGCCCAGGCATAATTAGTAAGCGTGGTGGGTTCCGCGCTCCAGATGGAGACTCAGCTGGAAGTTAAAGGGAAGAATGACAAGGAACTTTATGAATTGGAGCTGTAAGTTAACTCTTTGACAGAGAGAGCGAGATGGTGGTGGGGGACAGCCCCCAGTGAAATCAGAGGTGAGAGCACAAAGCAATACAGTAGGCAGACTCCGGTTTTTTTGGGGGGAGATGCTCGAGAATATCCGGGTGGACTCCTGAGGCTCGATCCCGCATTTGCGTATGCCGAGCCTCCTTCCTCATGACCTTTGTCCAGAGTGGAATGCCTCCCCGGCTCCCGGCACATGATCAGTGCATGCTCAGTCACGATATCAGTGCCTGCTCAGCCACGTGATCACTGACGGCACAGTCACGTGATCAGCGCCTCTCAGTCACGTGATCACCGTATGATAAACACGTGATCAGTGAACGACCAGCCACGTGATCACTGCATGCGCGGTCAGGTGGTCAGTTCCTGATCAGCCACCTGATCAGTGCGTGCACAGTCCCCTGATCAGCGCCTGTCAGTCACTGATCACTGCCTGATAAACACGTGATCAGTGCCCGAACAGCCACGTCATCAGTGCATGCGCAGTCACGTGATCAGTGCATGATAGCCACGTGATCAGTGCGTGCACAGTCCCATGATCAGCGCCTGTCAGTCACTGATCATTGCCTGATAAACACGTGATCAGTGCATGATGAGCCATGTGATCAGTGCCCGATCAGCCACGTCATCAGTGCATGCGCAGTCACGTCATCAGTGCATGATAGCCACGTGATCAGTGCATGCTCAGTCACGTGATCTGGACTTGATCAGCCACGTGATCAGTGCCTGCAGAGTCACGTGATCAGGGCCTGCTGAGCTGCGTGATTCCTGCCGGCTCATCTGCATGACAATTGCCATCTGAGCTGCGTGATTCCTGTCGGCTCATCTGCTTGACAATTGCCAGCTGAGCTGCGTGATTCCTGCCTGGTCACGTGCTTGATTATTGCCAGTTGAGCAGCATGATTCGTCACTGCTGAGCTCCATGCTTATTGCCTGCTGATTGCGTGGTTCGTGTCTGCTCAGCTCTTTGAGTATTGCCTCCTGAGGTCCCTGTTCGGTCGCCACCTGCCGGGGACCAGCCCCAACTGATCCAGGGTATTCGAAGGAGAGATGGCCTAGGCGACTATTTATATGCTAATCAGAGATGTCAAGAATAATAGTATGAGGAGAGCTCAGTAGGAAAATTCGGTGGAGAAAAGAGACTGAGTAGCTTGGTTTACGCGGAAGACCAATCAAACTTCAAGACAAGAAGTTTGCACCACTTACGTAGGCCGCAGGCGCCCTCTCGAATAGCGAAAGGTGCCTCACCCTAGACACCTTCTCGAGTGGGTCTTAGCAGCCCAGGCATAATTAGTAAGCGTGGTGGGTTCCGCGCTCCAGATGGAGACTCAGCTGGAAGTTAAAGGGAAGAATGACAAGGAACTTTATGAATTGGAGCTGTAAGTTAACTCTTTGACAGAGAGAGCGAGATGGTGGTGGGGGACAGCCCCCAGTGAAATCAGAGGTGAGAGCACAAAGCAATACAGTAGGCAGACTCCGGTTTTTTTGGGGGGAGATGCTCGAGAATATCCGGGTGGACTCCTGAGGCTCGATCCCGCATTTGCGTATGCCGAGCCTCCTTCCTCATGACCTTTGTCCAGAGTGGAATGCCTCCCCGGCTCCCGGCACATGATCAGTGCATGCTCAGTCACGATATCAGTGCCTGCTCAGCCACGTGATCACTGACGGCACAGTCACGTGATCAGCGCCTCTCAGTCACGTGATCACCGTATGATAAACACGTGATCAGTGAACGACCAGCCACGTGATCACTGCATGCGCGGTCAGGTGGTCAGTTCCTGATCAGCCACCTGATCAGTGCGTGCACAGTCCCCTGATCAGCGCCTGTCAGTCACTGATCACTGCCTGATAAACACGTGATCAGTGCCCGAACAGCCACGTCATCAGTGCATGCGCAGTCACGTGATCAGTGCATGATAGCCACGTGATCAGTGCGTGCACAGTCCCATGATCAGCGCCTGTCAGTCACTGATCATTGCCTGATAAACACGTGATCAGTGCATGATGAGCCATGTGATCAGTGCCCGATCAGCCACGTCATCAGTGCATGCGCAGTCACGTCATCAGTGCATGATAGCCACGTGATCAGTGCATGCTCAGTCACGTGATCTGGACTTGATCAGCCACGTGATCAGTGCCTGCAGAGTCACGTGATCAGGGCCTGCTGAGCTGCGTGATTCCTGCCGGCTCATCTGCATGACAATTGCCATCTGAGCTGCGTGATTCCTGTCGGCTCATCTGCTTGACAATTGCCAGCTGAGCTGCGTGATTCCTGCCTGGTCACGTGCTTGATTATTGCCAGTTGAGCAGCATGATTCGTCACTGCTGAGCTCCATGCTTATTGCCTGCTGATTGCGTGGTTCGTGTCTGCTCAGCTCTTTGAGTATTGCCTCCTGAGGTCCCTGTTCGGTCGCCACCTGCCGGGGACCAGCCCCAACTGATCCAGGGTATTCGAAGGAGAGATGGCCTAGGCGACTATTTATATGCTAATCAGAGATGTCAAGAATAATAGTATGAGGAGAGCTCAGTAGGAAAATTCGGTGGAGAAAAGAGACTGAGTAGCTTGGTTTACGCGGAAGACCAATCAAACTTCAAGACAAGAAGTTTGCACCACTTACGTAGGCCGCAGGCGCCCTCTCGAATAGCGAAAGGTGCCTCACCCTAGACACCTTCTCGAGTGGGTCTTAGCAGCCCAGGCATAATTAGTAAGCGTGGTGGGTTCCGCGCTCCAGATGGAGACTCAGCTGGAAGTTAAAGGGAAGAATGACAAGGAACTTTATGAATTGGAGCTGTAAGTTAACTCTTTGACAGAGAGAGCGAGATGGTGGTGGGGGACAGCCCCCAGTGAAATCAGAGGTGAGAGCACAAAGCAATACAGTAGGCAGACTCCGGTTTTTTTGGGGGAGATGCTCGAGAATATCCGGGTGGACTCCTGAGGCTCGATCCCGCATTTGCGTATGCCGAGCCTCCTTCCTCATGACCTTTGTCCAGAGTGGAATGCCTCCCCGGCTCCCGGCACATGATCAGTGCATGCTCAGTCACGATATCAGTGCCTGCTCAGCCACGTGATCACTGACGGCACAGTCACGTGATCAGCGCCTCTCAGTCACGTGATCACCGTATGATAAACACGTGATCAGTGAACGACCAGCCACGTGATCACTGCATGCGCGGTCAGGTGGTCAGTTCCTGATCAGCCACCTGATCAGTGCGTGCACAGTCCCCTGATCAGCGCCTGTCAGTCACTGATCACTGCCTGATAAACACGTGATCAGTGCCCGAACAGCCACGTCATCAGTGCATGCGCAGTCACGTGATCAGTGCATGATAGCCACGTGATCAGTGCGTGCACAGTCCCATGATCAGCGCCTGTCAGTCACTGATCATTGCCTGATAAACACGTGATCAGTGCATGATGAGCCATGTGATCAGTGCCCGATCAGCCACGTCATCAGTGCATGCGCAGTCACGTCATCAGTGCATGATAGCCACGTGATCAGTGCATGCTCAGTCACGTGATCTGGACTTGATCAGCCACGTGATCAGTGCCTGCAGAGTCACGTGATCAGGGCCTGCTGAGCTGCGTGATTCCTGCCGGCTCATCTGCATGACAATTGCCAGCTGAGCTGCGTGATTCCTGTCGGCTCATCTGCTTGACAATTGCCAGCTGAGCTGCGTGATTCCTGCCTGGTCACGTGCTTGATTATTGCCAGTTGAGCAGCATGATTCGTCACTGCTGAGCTCCATGCTTATTGCCTGCTGATTGCGTGGTTCGTGTCTGCTCAGCTCTTTGAGTATTGCCTCCTGAGGTCCCTGTTCGGTCGCCACCTGCCGGGGACCAGCCCCAACTGATCCAGGGTATTCGAAGGAGAGATGGCCTAGGCGACTATTTATATGCTAATCAGAGATGTCAAGAATAATAGTATGAGGAGAGCTCAGTAGGAAAATTCGGTGGAGAAAAGAGACTGAGTAGCTTGGTTTACGCGGAAGACCAATCAAACTTCAAGACAAGAAGTTTGCACCACTTACGTAGGCCGCAGGCGCCCTCTCGAATAGCGAAAGGTGCCTCACCCTAGACACCTTCTCGAGTGGGTCTTAGCAGCCCAGGCATAATTAGTAAGCGTGGTGGGTTCCGCGCTCCAGATGGAGACTCAGCTGGAAGTTAAAGGGAAGAATGACAAGGAACTTTATGAATTGGAGCTGTAAGTTAACTCTTTGACAGAGAGAGCGAGATGGTGGTGGGGGACAGCCCCCAGTGAAATCAGAGGTGAGAGCACAAAGCAATACAGTAGGCAGACTCCGGTTTTTTGGGGGGAGATGCTCGAGAATATCCGGGTGGACTCCTGAGGCTCGATCCCGCATTTGCGTATGCCGAGCCTCCTTCCTCATGACCTTTGTCCAGAGTGGAATGCCTCCCCGGCTCCCGGCACATGATCAGTGCATGCTCAGTCACGATATCAGTGCCTGCTCAGCCACGTGATCACTGACGGCACAGTCACGTGATCAGCGCCTCTCAGTCACGTGATCACCGTATGATAAACACGTGATCAGTGAACGACCAGCCACGTGATCACTGCATGCGCGGTCAGGTGGTCAGTTCCTGATCAGCCACCTGATCAGTGCGTGCACAGTCCCCTGATCAGCGCCTGTCAGTCACTGATCACTGCCTGATAAACACGTGATCAGTGCCCGAACAGCCACGTCATCAGTGCATGCGCAGTCACGTGATCAGTGCATGATAGCCACGTGATCAGTGCGTGCACAGTCCCATGATCAGCGCCTGTCAGTCACTGATCATTGCCTGATAAACACGTGATCAGTGCATGATGAGCCATGTGATCAGTGCCCGATCAGCCACGTCATCAGTGCATGCGCAGTCACGTCATCAGTGCATGATAGCCACGTGATCAGTGCATGCTCAGTCACGTGATCTGGACTTGATCAGCCACGTGATCAGTGCCTGCAGAGTCACGTGATCAGGGCCTGCTGAGCTGCGTGATTCCTGCCGGCTCATCTGCATGACAATTGCCATCTGAGCTGCGTGATTCCTGTCGGCTCATCTGCTTGACAATTGCCAGCTGAGCTGCGTGATTCCTGCCTGGTCACGTGCTTGATTATTGCCAGTTGAGCAGCATGATTCGTCACTGCTGAGCTCCATGCTTATTGCCTGCTGATTGCGTGGTTCGTGTCTGCTCAGCTCTTTGAGTATTGCCTCCTGAGGTCCCTGTTCGGTCGCCACCTGCCGGGGACCAGCCCCAACTGATCCAGGGTATTCGAAGGAGAGATGGCCTAGGCGACTATTTATATGCTAATCAGAGATGTCAAGAATAATAGTATGAGGAGAGCTCAGTAGGAAAATTCGGTGGAGAAAAGAGACTGAGTAGCTTGGTTTACGCGGAAGACCAATCAAACTTCAAGACAAGAAGTTTGCACCACTTACGTAGGCCGCAGGCGCCCTCTCGAATAGCGAAAGGTGCCTCACCCTAGACACCTTCTCGAGTGGGTCTTAGCAGCCCAGGCATAATTAGTAAGCGTGGTGGGTTCCGCGCTCCAGATGGAGACTCAGCTGGAAGTTAAAGGGAAGAATGACAAGGAACTTTATGAATTGGAGCTGTAAGTTAACTCTTTGACAGAGAGAGCGAGATGGTGGTGGGGGACAGCCCCCAGTGAAATCAGAGGTGAGAGCACAAAGCAATACAGTAGGCAGACTCCGGTTTTTTTGGGGGGAGATGCTCGAGAATATCCGGGTGGACTCCTGAGGCTCGATCCCGCATTTGCGTATGCCGAGCCTCCTTCCTCATGACCTTTGTCCAGAGTGGAATGCCTCCCCGGCTCCCGGCACATGATCAGTGCATGCTCAGTCACGATATCAGTGCCTGCTCAGCCACGTGATCACTGACGGCACAGTCACGTGATCAGCGCCTCTCAGTCACGTGATCACCGTATGATAAACACGTGATCAGTGAACGACCAGCCACGTGATCACTGCATGCGCGGTCAGGTGGTCAGTTCCTGATCAGCCACCTGATCAGTGCGTGCACAGTCCCCTGATCAGCGCCTGTCAGTCACTGATCACTGCCTGATAAACACGTGATCAGTGCCCGAACAGCCACGTCATCAGTGCATGCGCAGTCACGTGATCAGTGCATGATAGCCACGTGATCAGTGCGTGCACAGTCCCATGATCAGCGCCTGTCAGTCACTGATCATTGCCTGATAAACACGTGATCAGTGCATGATGAGCCATGTGATCAGTGCCCGATCAGCCACGTCATCAGTGCATGCGCAGTCACGTCATCAGTGCATGATAGCCACGTGATCAGTGCATGCTCAGTCACGTGATCTGGACTTGATCAGCCACGTGATCAGTGCCTGCAGAGTCACGTGATCAGGGCCTGCTGAGCTGCGTGATTCCTGCCGGCTCATCTGCATGACAATTGCCATCTGAGCTGCGTGATTCCTGTCGGCTCATCTGCTTGACAATTGCCAGCTGAGCTGCGTGATTCCTGCCTGGTCACGTGCTTGATTATTGCCAGTTGAGCAGCATGATTCGTCACTGCTGAGCTCCATGCTTATTGCCTGCTGATTGCGTGGTTCGTGTCTGCTCAGCTCTTTGAGTATTGCCTCCTGAGGTCCCTGTTCGGTCGCCACCTGCCGGGGACCAGCCCCAACTGATCCAGGGTATTCGAAGGAGAGATGGCCTAGGCGACTATTTATATGCTAATCAGAGATGTCAAGAATAATAGTATGAGGAGAGCTCAGTAGGAAAATTCGGTGGAGAAAAGAGACTGAGTAGCTTGGTTTACGCGGAAGACCAATCAAACTTCAAGACAAGAAGTTTGCACCACTTACGTAGGCCGCAGGCGCCCTCTCGAATAGCGAAAGGTGCCTCACCCTAGACACCTTCTCGAGTGGGTCTTAGCAGCCCAGGCATAATTAGTAAGCGTGGTGGGTTCCGCGCTCCAGATGGAGACTCAGCTGGAAGTTAAAGGGAAGAATGACAAGGAACTTTATGAATTGGAGCTGTAAGTTAACTCTTTGACAGAGAGAGCGAGATGGTGGTGGGGGACAGCCCCCAGTGAAATCAGAGGTGAGAGCACAAAGCAATACAGTAGGCAGACTCCGGTTTTTTTGGGGGGAGATGCTCGAGAATATCCGGGTGGACTCCTGAGGCTCGATCCCGCATTTGCGTATGCCGAGCCTCCTTCCTCATGACCTTTGTCCAGAGTGGAATGCCTCCCCGGCTCCCGGCACATGATCAGTGCATGCTCAGTCACGATATCAGTGCCTGCTCAGCCACGTGATCACTGACGGCACAGTCACGTGATCAGCGCCTCTCAGTCACGTGATCACCGTATGATAAACACGTGATCAGTGAACGACCAGCCACGTGATCACTGCATGCGCGGTCAGGTGGTCAGTTCCTGATCAGCCACCTGATCAGTGCGTGCACAGTCCCCTGATCAGCGCCTGTCAGTCACTGATCACTGCCTGATAAACACGTGATCAGTGCCCGAACAGCCACGTCATCAGTGCATGCGCAGTCACGTGATCAGTGCATGATAGCCACGTGATCAGTGCGTGCACAGTCCCATGATCAGCGCCTGTCAGTCACTGATCATTGCCTGATAAACACGTGATCAGTGCATGATGAGCCATGTGATCAGTGCCCGATCAGCCACGTCATCAGTGCATGCGCAGTCACGTCATCAGTGCATGATAGCCACGTGATCAGTGCATGCTCAGTCACGTGATCTGGACTTGATCAGCCACGTGATCAGTGCCTGCAGAGTCACGTGATCAGGGCCTGCTGAGCTGCGTGATTCCTGCCGGCTCATCTGCATGACAATTGCCATCTGAGCTGCGTGATTCCTGTCGGCTCATCTGCTTGACAATTGCCAGCTGAGCTGCGTGATTCCTGCCTGGTCACGTGCTTGATTATTGCCAGTTGAGCAGCATGATTCGTCACTGCTGAGCTCCATGCTTATTGCCTGCTGATTGCGTGGTTCGTGTCTGCTCAGCTCTTTGAGTATTGCCTCCTGAGGTCCCTGTTCGGTCGCCACCTGCCGGGGACCAGCCCCAACTGATCCAGGGTATTCGAAGGAGAGATGGCCTAGGCGACTATTTATATGCTAATCAGAGATGTCAAGAATAATAGTATGAGGAGAGCTCAGTAGGAAAATTCGGTGGAGAAAAGAGACTGAGTAGCTTGGTTTACGCGGAAGACCAATCAAACTTCAAGACAAGAAGTTTGCACCACTTACGTAGGCCGCAGGCGCCCTCTCGAATAGCGAAAGGTGCCTCACCCTAGACACCTTCTCGAGTGGGTCTTAGCAGCCCAGGCATAATTAGTAAGCGTGGTGGGTTCCGCGCTCCAGATGGAGACTCAGCTGGAAGTTAAAGGGAAGAATGACAAGGAACTTTATGAATTGGAGCTGTAAGTTAACTCTTTGACAGAGAGAGCGAGATGGTGGTGGGGGACAGCCCCCAGTGAAATCAGAGGTGAGAGCACAAAGCAATACAGTAGGCAGACTCCGGTTTTTTTGGGGGAGATGCTCGAGAATATCCGGGTGGACTCCTGAGGCTCGATCCCGCATTTGCGTATGCCGAGCCTCCTTCCTCATGACCTTTGTCCAGAGTGGAATGCCTCCCCGGCTCCCGGCACATGATCAGTGCATGCTCAGTCACGATATCAGTGCCTGCTCAGCCACGTGATCACTGACGGCACAGTCACGTGATCAGCGCCTCTCAGTCACGTGATCACCGTATGATAAACACGTGATCAGTGAACGACCAGCCACGTGATCACTGCATGCGCGGTCAGGTGGTCAGTTCCTGATCAGCCACCTGATCAGTGCGTGCACAGTCCCCTGATCAGCGCCTGTCAGTCACTGATCACTGCCTGATAAACACGTGATCAGTGCCCGAACAGCCACGTCATCAGTGCATGCGCAGTCACGTGATCAGTGCATGATAGCCACGTGATCAGTGCGTGCACAGTCCCATGATCAGCGCCTGTCAGTCACTGATCATTGCCTGATAAACACGTGATCAGTGCATGATGAGCCATGTGATCAGTGCCCGATCAGCCACGTCATCAGTGCATGCGCAGTCACGTCATCAGTGCATGATAGCCACGTGATCAGTGCATGCTCAGTCACGTGATCTGGACTTGATCAGCCACGTGATCAGTGCCTGCAGAGTCACGTGATCAGGGCCTGCTGAGCTGCGTGATTCCTGCCGGCTCATCTGCATGACAATTGCCATCTGAGCTGCGTGATTCCTGTCGGCTCATCTGCTTGACAATTGCCAGCTGAGCTGCGTGATTCCTGCCTGGTCACGTGCTTGATTATTGCCAGTTGAGCAGCATGATTCGTCACTGCTGAGCTCCATGCTTATTGCCTGCTGATTGCGTGGTTCGTGTCTGCTCAGCTCTTTGAGTATTGCCTCCTGAGGTCCCTGTTCGGTCGCCACCTGCCGGGGACCAGCCCCAACTGATCCAGGGTATTCGAAGGAGAGATGGCCTAGGCGACTATTTATATGCTAATCAGAGATGTCAAGAATAATAGTATGAGGAGAGCTCAGTAGGAAAATTCGGTGGAGAAAAGAGACTGAGTAGCTTGGTTTACGCGGAAGACCAATCAAACTTCAAGACAAGAAGTTTGCACCACTTACGTAGGCCGCAGGCGCCCTCTCGAATAGCGAAAGGTGCCTCACCCTAGACACCTTCTCGAGTGGGTCTTAGCAGCCCAGGCATAATTAGTAAGCGTGGTGGGTTCCGCGCTCCAGATGGAGACTCAGCTGGAAGTTAAAGGGAAGAATGACAAGGAACTTTATGAATTGGAGCTGTAAGTTAACTCTTTGACAGAGAGAGCGAGATGGTGGTGGGGGACAGCCCCCAGTGAAATCAGAGGTGAGAGCACAAAGCAATACAGTAGGCAGACTCCGGTTTTTTTGGGGGGAGATGCTCGAGAATATCCGGGTGGACTCCTGAGGCTCGATCCCGCATTTGCGTATGCCGAGCCTCCTTCCTCATGACCTTTGTCCAGAGTGGAATGCCTCCCCGGCTCCCGGCACATGATCAGTGCATGCTCAGTCACGATATCAGTGCCTGCTCAGCCACGTGATCACTGACGGCACAGTCACGTGATCAGCGCCTCTCAGTCACGTGATCACCGTATGATAAACACGTGATCAGTGAACGACCAGCCACGTGATCACTGCATGCGCGGTCAGGTGGTCAGTTCCTGATCAGCCACCTGATCAGTGCGTGCACAGTCCCCTGATCAGCGCCTGTCAGTCACTGATCACTGCCTGATAAACACGTGATCAGTGCCCGAACAGCCACGTCATCAGTGCATGCGCAGTCACGTGATCAGTGCATGATAGCCACGTGATCAGTGCGTGCACAGTCCCATGATCAGCGCCTGTCAGTCACTGATCATTGCCTGATAAACACGTGATCAGTGCATGATGAGCCATGTGATCAGTGCCCGATCAGCCACGTCATCAGTGCATGCGCAGTCACGTCATCAGTGCATGATAGCCACGTGATCAGTGCATGCTCAGTCACGTGATCTGGACTTGATCAGCCACGTGATCAGTGCCTGCAGAGTCACGTGATCAGGGCCTGCTGAGCTGCGTGATTCCTGCCGGCTCATCTGCATGACAATTGCCATCTGAGCTGCGTGATTCCTGTCGGCTCATCTGCTTGACAATTGCCAGCTGAGCTGCGTGATTCCTGCCTGGTCACGTGCTTGATTATTGCCAGTTGAGCAGCATGATTCGTCACTGCTGAGCTCCATGCTTATTGCCTGCTGATTGCGTGGTTCGTGTCTGCTCAGCTCTTTGAGTATTGCCTCCTGAGGTCCCTGTTCGGTCGCCACCTGCCGGGGACCAGCCCCAACTGATCCAGGGTATTCGAAGGAGAGATGGCCTAGGCGACTATTTATATGCTAATCAGAGATGTCAAGAATAATAGTATGAGGAGAGCTCAGTAGGAAAATTCGGTGGAGAAAAGAGACTGAGTAGCTTGGTTTACGCGGAAGACCAATCAAACTTCAAGACAAGAAGTTTGCACCACTTACGTAGGCCGCAGGCGCCCTCTCGAATAGCGAAAGGTGCCTCACCCTAGACACCTTCTCGAGTGGGTCTTAGCAGCCCAGGCATAATTAGTAAGCGTGGTGGGTTCCGCGCTCCAGATGGAGACTCAGCTGGAAGTTAAAGGGAAGAATGACAAGGAACTTTATGAATTGGAGCTGTAAGTTAACTCTTTGACAGAGAGAGCGAGATGGTGGTGGGGGACAGCCCCCAGTGAAATCAGAGGTGAGAGCACAAAGCAATACAGTAGGCAGACTCCGGTTTTTTTGGGGGGAGATGCTCGAGAATATCCGGGTGGACTCCTGAGGCTCGATCCCGCATTTGCGTATGCCGAGCCTCCTTCCTCATGACCTTTGTCCAGAGTGGAATGCCTCCCCGGCTCCCGGCACATGATCAGTGCATGCTCAGTCACGATATCAGTGCCTGCTCAGCCACGTGATCACTGACGGCACAGTCACGTGATCAGCGCCTCTCAGTCACGTGATCACCGTATGATAAACACGTGATCAGTGAACGACCAGCCACGTGATCACTGCATGCGCGGTCAGGTGGTCAGTTCCTGATCAGCCACCTGATCAGTGCGTGCACAGTCCCCTGATCAGCGCCTGTCAGTCACTGATCACTGCCTGATAAACACGTGATCAGTGCCCGAACAGCCACGTCATCAGTGCATGCGCAGTCACGTGATCAGTGCATGATAGCCACGTGATCAGTGCGTGCACAGTCCCATGATCAGCGCCTGTCAGTCACTGATCATTGCCTGATAAACACGTGATCAGTGCATGATGAGCCATGTGATCAGTGCCCGATCAGCCACGTCATCAGTGCATGCGCAGTCACGTCATCAGTGCATGATAGCCACGTGATCAGTGCATGCTCAGTCACGTGATCTGGACTTGATCAGCCACGTGATCAGTGCCTGCAGAGTCACGTGATCAGGGCCTGCTGAGCTGCGTGATTCCTGCCGGCTCATCTGCATGACAATTGCCATCTGAGCTGCGTGATTCCTGTCGGCTCATCTGCTTGACAATTGCCAGCTGAGCTGCGTGATTCCTGCCTGGTCACGTGCTTGATTATTGCCAGTTGAGCAGCATGATTCGTCACTGCTGAGCTCCATGCTTATTGCCTGCTGATTGCGTGGTTCGTGTCTGCTCAGCTCTTTGAGTATTGCCTCCTGAGGTCCCTGTTCGGTCGCCACCTGCCGGGGACCAGCCCCAACTGATCCAGGGTATTCGAAGGAGAGATGGCCTAGGCGACTATTTATATGCTAATCAGAGATGTCAAGAATAATAGTATGAGGAGAGCTCAGTAGGAAAATTCGGTGGAGAAAAGAGACTGAGTAGCTTGGTTTACGCGGAAGACCAATCAAACTTCAAGACAAGAAGTTTGCACCACTTACGTAGGCCGCAGGCGCCCTCTCGAATAGCGAAAGGTGCCTCACCCTAGACACCTTCTCGAGTGGGTCTTAGCAGCCCAGGCATAATTAGTAAGCGTGGTGGGTTCCGCGCTCCAGATGGAGACTCAGCTGGAAGTTAAAGGGAAGAATGACAAGGAACTTTATGAATTGGAGCTGTAAGTTAACTCTTTGACAGAGAGAGCGAGATGGTGGTGGGGGACAGCCCCCAGTGAAATCAGAGGTGAGAGCACAAAGCAATACAGTAGGCAGACTCCGGTTTTTTTGGGGGGAGATGCTCGAGAATATCCGGGTGGACTCCTGAGGCTCGATCCCGCATTTGCGTATGCCGAGCCTCCTTCCTCATGACCTTTGTCCAGAGTGGAATGCCTCCCCGGCTCCCGGCACATGATCAGTGCATGCTCAGTCACGATATCAGTGCCTGCTCAGCCACGTGATCACTGACGGCACAGTCACGTGATCAGCGCCTCTCAGTCACGTGATCACCGTATGATAAACACGTGATCAGTGAACGACCAGCCACGTGATCACTGCATGCGCGGTCAGGTGGTCAGTTCCTGATCAGCCACCTGATCAGTGCGTGCACAGTCCCCTGATCAGCGCCTGTCAGTCACTGATCACTGCCTGATAAACACGTGATCAGTGCCCGAACAGCCACGTCATCAGTGCATGCGCAGTCACGTGATCAGTGCATGATAGCCACGTGATCAGTGCGTGCACAGTCCCATGATCAGCGCCTGTCAGTCACTGATCATTGCCTGATAAACACGTGATCAGTGCATGATGAGCCATGTGATCAGTGCCCGATCAGCCACGTCATCAGTGCATGCGCAGTCACGTCATCAGTGCATGATAGCCACGTGATCAGTGCATGCTCAGTCACGTGATCTGGACTTGATCAGCCACGTGATCAGTGCCTGCAGAGTCACGTGATCAGGGCCTGCTGAGCTGCGTGATTCCTGCCGGCTCATCTGCATGACAATTGCCATCTGAGCTGCGTGATTCCTGTCGGCTCATCTGCTTGACAATTGCCAGCTGAGCTGCGTGATTCCTGCCTGGTCACGTGCTTGATTATTGCCAGTTGAGCAGCATGATTCGTCACTGCTGAGCTCCATGCTTATTGCCTGCTGATTGCGTGGTTCGTGTCTGCTCAGCTCTTTGAGTATTGCCTCCTGAGGTCCCTGTTCGGTCGCCACCTGCCGGGGACCAGCCCCAACTGATCCAGGGTATTCGAAGGAGAGATGGCCTAGGCGACTATTTATATGCTAATCAGAGATGTCAAGAATAATAGTATGAGGAGAGCTCAGTAGGAAAATTCGGTGGAGAAAAGAGACTGAGTAGCTTGGTTTACGCGGAAGACCAATCAAACTTCAAGACAAGAAGTTTGCACCACTTACGTAGGCCGCAGGCGCCCTCTCGAATAGCGAAAGGTGCCTCACCCTAGACACCTTCTCGAGTGGGTCTTAGCAGCCCAGGCATAATTAGTAAGCGTGGTGGGTTCCGCGCTCCAGATGGAGACTCAGCTGGAAGTTAAAGGGAAGAATGACAAGGAACTTTATGAATTGGAGCTGTAAGTTAACTCTTTGACAGAGAGAGCGAGATGGTGGTGGGGGACAGCCCCCAGTGAAATCAGAGGTGAGAGCACAAAGCAATACAGTAGGCAGACTCCGGTTTTTTTGGGGGGAGATGCTCGAGAATATCCGGGTGGACTCCTGAGGCTCGATCCCGCATTTGCGTATGCCGAGCCTCCTTCCTCATGACCTTTGTCCAGAGTGGAATGCCTCCCCGGCTCCCGGCACATGATCAGTGCATGCTCAGTCACGATATCAGTGCCTGCTCAGCCACGTGATCACTGACGGCACAGTCACGTGATCAGCGCCTCTCAGTCACGTGATCACCGTATGATAAACACGTGATCAGTGAACGACCAGCCACGTGATCACTGCATGCGCGGTCAGGTGGTCAGTTCCTGATCAGCCACCTGATCAGTGCGTGCACAGTCCCCTGATCAGCGCCTGTCAGTCACTGATCACTGCCTGATAAACACGTGATCAGTGCCCGAACAGCCACGTCATCAGTGCATGCGCAGTCACGTGATCAGTGCATGATAGCCACGTGATCAGTGCGTGCACAGTCCCATGATCAGCGCCTGTCAGTCACTGATCATTGCCTGATAAACACGTGATCAGTGCATGATGAGCCATGTGATCAGTGCCCGATCAGCCACGTCATCAGTGCATGCGCAGTCACGTCATCAGTGCATGATAGCCACGTGATCAGTGCATGCTCAGTCACGTGATCTGGACTTGATCAGCCACGTGATCAGTGCCTGCAGAGTCACGTGATCAGGGCCTGCTGAGCTGCGTGATTCCTGCCGGCTCATCTGCATGACAATTGCCATCTGAGCTGCGTGATTCCTGTCGGCTCATCTGCTTGACAATTGCCAGCTGAGCTGCGTGATTCCTGCCTGGTCACGTGCTTGATTATTGCCAGTTGAGCAGCATGATTCGTCACTGCTGAGCTCCATGCTTATTGCCTGCTGATTGCGTGGTTCGTGTCTGCTCAGCTCTTTGAGTATTGCCTCCTGAGGTCCCTGTTCGGTCGCCACCTGCCGGGGACCAGCCCCAACTGATCCAGGGTATTCGAAGGAGAGATGGCCTAGGCGACTATTTATATGCTAATCAGAGATGTCAAGAATAATAGTATGAGGAGAGCTCAGTAGGAAAATTCGGTGGAGAAAAGAGACTGAGTAGCTTGGTTTACGCGGAAGACCAATCAAACTTCAAGACAAGAAGTTTGCACCACTTACGTAGGCCGCAGGCGCCCTCTCGAATAGCGAAAGGTGCCTCACCCTAGACACCTTCTCGAGTGGGTCTTAGCAGCCCAGGCATAATTAGTAAGCGTGGTGGGTTCCGCGCTCCAGATGGAGACTCAGCTGGAAGTTAAAGGGAAGAATGACAAGGAACTTTATGAATTGGAGCTGTAAGTTAACTCTTTGACAGAGAGAGCGAGATGGTGGTGGGGGACAGCCCCCAGTGAAATCAGAGGTGAGAGCACAAAGCAATACAGTAGGCAGACTCCGGTTTTTTGGGGGGAGATGCTCGAGAATATCCGGGTGGACTCCTGAGGCTCGATCCCGCATTTGCGTATGCCGAGCCTCCTTCCTCATGACCTTTGTCCAGAGTGGAATGCCTCCCCGGCTCCCGGCACATGATCAGTGCATGCTCAGTCACGATATCAGTGCCTGCTCAGCCACGTGATCACTGACGGCACAGTCACGTGATCAGCGCCTCTCAGTCACGTGATCACCGTATGATAAACACGTGATCAGTGAACGACCAGCCACGTGATCACTGCATGCGCGGTCAGGTGGTCAGTTCCTGATCAGCCACCTGATCAGTGCGTGCACAGTCCCCTGATCAGCGCCTGTCAGTCACTGATCACTGCCTGATAAACACGTGATCAGTGCCCGAACAGCCACGTCATCAGTGCATGCGCAGTCACGTGATCAGTGCATGATAGCCACGTGATCAGTGCGTGCACAGTCCCATGATCAGCGCCTGTCAGTCACTGATCATTGCCTGATAAACACGTGATCAGTGCATGATGAGCCATGTGATCAGTGCCCGATCAGCCACGTCATCAGTGCATGCGCAGTCACGTCATCAGTGCATGATAGCCACGTGATCAGTGCATGCTCAGTCACGTGATCTGGACTTGATCAGCCACGTGATCAGTGCCTGCAGAGTCACGTGATCAGGGCCTGCTGAGCTGCGTGATTCCTGCCGGCTCATCTGCATGACAATTGCCATCTGAGCTGCGTGATTCCTGTCGGCTCATCTGCTTGACAATTGCCAGCTGAGCTGCGTGATTCCTGCCTGGTCACGTGCTTGATTATTGCCAGTTGAGCAGCATGATTCGTCACTGCTGAGCTCCATGCTTATTGCCTGCTGATTGCGTGGTTCGTGTCTGCTCAGCTCTTTGAGTATTGCCTCCTGAGGTCCCTGTTCGGTCGCCACCTGCCGGGGACCAGCCCCAACTGATCCAGGGTATTCGAAGGAGAGATGGCCTAGGCGACTATTTATATGCTAATCAGAGATGTCAAGAATAATAGTATGAGGAGAGCTCAGTAGGAAAATTCGGTGGAGAAAAGAGACTGAGTAGCTTGGTTTACGCGGAAGACCAATCAAACTTCAAGACAAGAAGTTTGCACCACTTACGTAGGCCGCAGGCGCCCTCTCGAATAGCGAAAGGTGCCTCACCCTAGACACCTTCTCGAGTGGGTCTTAGCAGCCCAGGCATAATTAGTAAGCGTGGTGGGTTCCGCGCTCCAGATGGAGACTCAGCTGGAAGTTAAAGGGAAGAATGACAAGGAACTTTATGAATTGGAGCTGTAAGTTAACTCTTTGACAGAGAGAGCGAGATGGTGGTGGGGGACAGCCCCCAGTGAAATCAGAGGTGAGAGCACAAAGCAATACAGTAGGCAGACTCCGGTTTTTTTGGGGGGAGATGCTCGAGAATATCCGGGTGGACTCCTGAGGCTCGATCCCGCATTTGCGTATGCCGAGCCTCCTTCCTCATGACCTTTGTCCAGAGTGGAATGCCTCCCCGGCTCCCGGCACATGATCAGTGCATGCTCAGTCACGATATCAGTGCCTGCTCAGCCACGTGATCACTGACGGCACAGTCACGTGATCAGCGCCTCTCAGTCACGTGATCACCGTATGATAAACACGTGATCAGTGAACGACCAGCCACGTGATCACTGCATGCGCGGTCAGGTGGTCAGTTCCTGATCAGCCACCTGATCAGTGCGTGCACAGTCCCCTGATCAGCGCCTGTCAGTCACTGATCACTGCCTGATAAACACGTGATCAGTGCCCGAACAGCCACGTCATCAGTGCATGCGCAGTCACGTGATCAGTGCATGATAGCCACGTGATCAGTGCGTGCACAGTCCCATGATCAGCGCCTGTCAGTCACTGATCATTGCCTGATAAACACGTGATCAGTGCATGATGAGCCATGTGATCAGTGCCCGATCAGCCACGTCATCAGTGCATGCGCAGTCACGTCATCAGTGCATGATAGCCACGTGATCAGTGCATGCTCAGTCACGTGATCTGGACTTGATCAGCCACGTGATCAGTGCCTGCAGAGTCACGTGATCAGGGCCTGCTGAGCTGCGTGATTCCTGCCGGCTCATCTGCATGACAATTGCCAGCTGAGCTGCGTGATTCCTGTCGGCTCATCTGCTTGACAATTGCCAGCTGAGCTGCGTGATTCCTGCCTGGTCACGTGCTTGATTATTGCCAGTTGAGCAGCATGATTCGTCACTGCTGAGCTCCATGCTTATTGCCTGCTGATTGCGTGGTTCGTGTCTGCTCAGCTCTTTGAGTATTGCCTCCTGAGGTCCCTGTTCGGTCGCCACCTGCCGGGGACCAGCCCCAACTGATCCAGGGTATTCGAAGGAGAGATGGCCTAGGCGACTATTTATATGCTAATCAGAGATGTCAAGAATAATAGTATGAGGAGAGCTCAGTAGGAAAATTCGGTGGAGAAAAGAGACTGAGTAGCTTGGTTTACGCGGAAGACCAATCAAACTTCAAGACAAGAAGTTTGCACCACTTACGTAGGCCGCAGGCGCCCTCTCGAATAGCGAAAGGTGCCTCACCCTAGACACCTTCTCGAGTGGGTCTTAGCAGCCCAGGCATAATTAGTAAGCGTGGTGGGTTCCGCGCTCCAGATGGAGACTCAGCTGGAAGTTAAAGGGAAGAATGACAAGGAACTTTATGAATTGGAGCTGTAAGTTAACTCTTTGACAGAGAGAGCGAGATGGTGGTGGGGGACAGCCCCCAGTGAAATCAGAGGTGAGAGCACAAAGCAATACAGTAGGCAGACTCCGGTTTTTTTGGGGGAGATGCTCGAGAATATCCGGGTGGACTCCTGAGGCTCGATCCCGCATTTGCGTATGCCGAGCCTCCTTCCTCATGACCTTTGTCCAGAGTGGAATGCCTCCCCGGCTCCCGGCACATGATCAGTGCATGCTCAGTCACGATATCAGTGCCTGCTCAGCCACGTGATCACTGACGGCACAGTCACGTGATCAGCGCCTCTCAGTCACGTGATCACCGTATGATAAACACGTGATCAGTGAACGACCAGCCACGTGATCACTGCATGCGCGGTCAGGTGGTCAGTTCCTGATCAGCCACCTGATCAGTGCGTGCACAGTCCCCTGATCAGCGCCTGTCAGTCACTGATCACTGCCTGATAAACACGTGATCAGTGCCCGAACAGCCACGTCATCAGTGCATGCGCAGTCACGTGATCAGTGCATGATAGCCACGTGATCAGTGCGTGCACAGTCCCATGATCAGCGCCTGTCAGTCACTGATCATTGCCTGATAAACACGTGATCAGTGCATGATGAGCCATGTGATCAGTGCCCGATCAGCCACGTCATCAGTGCATGCGCAGTCACGTCATCAGTGCATGATAGCCACGTGATCAGTGCATGCTCAGTCACGTGATCTGGACTTGATCAGCCACGTGATCAGTGCCTGCAGAGTCACGTGATCAGGGCCTGCTGAGCTGCGTGATTCCTGCCGGCTCATCTGCATGACAATTGCCATCTGAGCTGCGTGATTCCTGTCGGCTCATCTGCTTGACAATTGCCAGCTGAGCTGCGTGATTCCTGCCTGGTCACGTGCTTGATTATTGCCAGTTGAGCAGCATGATTCGTCACTGCTGAGCTCCATGCTTATTGCCTGCTGATTGCGTGGTTCGTGTCTGCTCAGCTCTTTGAGTATTGCCTCCTGAGGTCCCTGTTCGGTCGCCACCTGCCGGGGACCAGCCCCAACTGATCCAGGGTATTCGAAGGAGAGATGGCCTAGGCGACTATTTATATGCTAATCAGAGATGTCAAGAATAATAGTATGAGGAGAGCTCAGTAGGAAAATTCGGTGGAGAAAAGAGACTGAGTAGCTTGGTTTACGCGGAAGACCAATCAAACTTCAAGACAAGAAGTTTGCACCACTTACGTAGGCCGCAGGCGCCCTCTCGAATAGCGAAAGGTGCCTCACCCTAGACACCTTCTCGAGTGGGTCTTAGCAGCCCAGGCATAATTAGTAAGCGTGGTGGGTTCCGCGCTCCAGATGGAGACTCAGCTGGAAGTTAAAGGGAAGAATGACAAGGAACTTTATGAATTGGAGCTGTAAGTTAACTCTTTGACAGAGAGAGCGAGATGGTGGTGGGGGACAGCCCCCAGTGAAATCAGAGGTGAGAGCACAAAGCAATACAGTAGGCAGACTCCGGTTTTTTTGGGGGGAGATGCTCGAGAATATCCGGGTGGACTCCTGAGGCTCGATCCCGCATTTGCGTATGCCGAGCCTCCTTCCTCATGACCTTTGTCCAGAGTGGAATGCCTCCCCGGCTCCCGGCACATGATCAGTGCATGCTCAGTCACGATATCAGTGCCTGCTCAGCCACGTGATCACTGACGGCACAGTCACGTGATCAGCGCCTCTCAGTCACGTGATCACCGTATGATAAACACGTGATCAGTGAACGACCAGCCACGTGATCACTGCATGCGCGGTCAGGTGGTCAGTTCCTGATCAGCCACCTGATCAGTGCGTGCACAGTCCCCTGATCAGCGCCTGTCAGTCACTGATCACTGCCTGATAAACACGTGATCAGTGCCCGAACAGCCACGTCATCAGTGCATGCGCAGTCACGTGATCAGTGCATGATAGCCACGTGATCAGTGCGTGCACAGTCCCATGATCAGCGCCTGTCAGTCACTGATCATTGCCTGATAAACACGTGATCAGTGCATGATGAGCCATGTGATCAGTGCCCGATCAGCCACGTCATCAGTGCATGCGCAGTCACGTCATCAGTGCATGATAGCCACGTGATCAGTGCATGCTCAGTCACGTGATCTGGACTTGATCAGCCACGTGATCAGTGCCTGCAGAGTCACGTGATCAGGGCCTGCTGAGCTGCGTGATTCCTGCCGGCTCATCTGCATGACAATTGCCATCTGAGCTGCGTGATTCCTGTCGGCTCATCTGCTTGACAATTGCCAGCTGAGCTGCGTGATTCCTGCCTGGTCACGTGCTTGATTATTGCCAGTTGAGCAGCATGATTCGTCACTGCTGAGCTCCATGCTTATTGCCTGCTGATTGCGTGGTTCGTGTCTGCTCAGCTCTTTGAGTATTGCCTCCTGAGGTCCCTGTTCGGTCGCCACCTGCCGGGGACCAGCCCCAACTGATCCAGGGTATTCGAAGGAGAGATGGCCTAGGCGACTATTTATATGCTAATCAGAGATGTCAAGAATAATAGTATGAGGAGAGCTCAGTAGGAAAATTCGGTGGAGAAAAGAGACTGAGTAGCTTGGTTTACGCGGAAGACCAATCAAACTTCAAGACAAGAAGTTTGCACCACTTACGTAGGCCGCAGGCGCCCTCTCGAATAGCGAAAGGTGCCTCACCCTAGACACCTTCTCGAGTGGGTCTTAGCAGCCCAGGCATAATTAGTAAGCGTGGTGGGTTCCGCGCTCCAGATGGAGACTCAGCTGGAAGTTAAAGGGAAGAATGACAAGGAACTTTATGAATTGGAGCTGTAAGTTAACTCTTTGACAGAGAGAGCGAGATGGTGGTGGGGGACAGCCCCCAGTGAAATCAGAGGTGAGAGCACAAAGCAATACAGTAGGCAGACTCCGGTTTTTTTGGGGGAGATGCTCGAGAATATCCGGGTGGACTCCTGAGGCTCGATCCCGCATTTGCGTATGCCGAGCCTCCTTCCTCATGACCTTTGTCCAGAGTGGAATGCCTCCCCGGCTCCCGGCACATGATCAGTGCATGCTCAGTCACGATATCAGTGCCTGCTCAGCCACGTGATCACTGACGGCACAGTCACGTGATCAGCGCCTCTCAGTCACGTGATCACCGTATGATAAACACGTGATCAGTGAACGACCAGCCACGTGATCACTGCATGCGCGGTCAGGTGGTCAGTTCCTGATCAGCCACCTGATCAGTGCGTGCACAGTCCCCTGATCAGCGCCTGTCAGTCACTGATCACTGCCTGATAAACACGTGATCAGTGCCCGAACAGCCACGTCATCAGTGCATGCGCAGTCACGTGATCAGTGCATGATAGCCACGTGATCAGTGCGTGCACAGTCCCATGATCAGCGCCTGTCAGTCACTGATCATTGCCTGATAAACACGTGATCAGTGCATGATGAGCCATGTGATCAGTGCCCGATCAGCCACGTCATCAGTGCATGCGCAGTCACGTCATCAGTGCATGATAGCCACGTGATCAGTGCATGCTCAGTCACGTGATCTGGACTTGATCAGCCACGTGATCAGTGCCTGCAGAGTCACGTGATCAGGGCCTGCTGAGCTGCGTGATTCCTGCCGGCTCATCTGCATGACAATTGCCATCTGAGCTGCGTGATTCCTGTCGGCTCATCTGCTTGACAATTGCCAGCTGAGCTGCGTGATTCCTGCCTGGTCACGTGCTTGATTATTGCCAGTTGAGCAGCATGATTCGTCACTGCTGAGCTCCATGCTTATTGCCTGCTGATTGCGTGGTTCGTGTCTGCTCAGCTCTTTGAGTATTGCCTCCTGAGGTCCCTGTTCGGTCGCCACCTGCCGGGGACCAGCCCCAACTGATCCAGGGTATTCGAAGGAGAGATGGCCTAGGCGACTATTTATATGCTAATCAGAGATGTCAAGAATAATAGTATGAGGAGAGCTCAGTAGGAAAATTCGGTGGAGAAAAGAGACTGAGTAGCTTGGTTTACGCGGAAGACCAATCAAACTTCAAGACAAGAAGTTTGCACCACTTACGTAGGCCGCAGGCGCCCTCTCGAATAGCGAAAGGTGCCTCACCCTAGACACCTTCTCGAGTGGGTCTTAGCAGCCCAGGCATAATTAGTAAGCGTGGTGGGTTCCGCGCTCCAGATGGAGACTCAGCTGGAAGTTAAAGGGAAGAATGACAAGGAACTTTATGAATTGGAGCTGTAAGTTAACTCTTTGACAGAGAGAGCGAGATGGTGGTGGGGGACAGCCCCCAGTGAAATCAGAGGTGAGAGCACAAAGCAATACAGTAGGCAGACTCCGGTTTTTTTGGGGGAGATGCTCGAGAATATCCGGGTGGACTCCTGAGGCTCGATCCCGCATTTGCGTATGCCGAGCCTCCTTCCTCATGACCTTTGTCCAGAGTGGAATGCCTCCCCGGCTCCCGGCACATGATCAGTGCATGCTCAGTCACGATATCAGTGCCTGCTCAGCCACGTGATCACTGACGGCACAGTCACGTGATCAGCGCCTCTCAGTCACGTGATCACCGTATGATAAACACGTGATCAGTGAACGACCAGCCACGTGATCACTGCATGCGCGGTCAGGTGGTCAGTTCCTGATCAGCCACCTGATCAGTGCGTGCACAGTCCCCTGATCAGCGCCTGTCAGTCACTGATCACTGCCTGATAAACACGTGATCAGTGCCCGAACAGCCACGTCATCAGTGCATGCGCAGTCACGTGATCAGTGCATGATAGCCACGTGATCAGTGCGTGCACAGTCCCATGATCAGCGCCTGTCAGTCACTGATCATTGCCTGATAAACACGTGATCAGTGCATGATGAGCCATGTGATCAGTGCCCGATCAGCCACGTCATCAGTGCATGCGCAGTCACGTCATCAGTGCATGATAGCCACGTGATCAGTGCATGCTCAGTCACGTGATCTGGACTTGATCAGCCACGTGATCAGTGCCTGCAGAGTCACGTGATCAGGGCCTGCTGAGCTGCGTGATTCCTGCCGGCTCATCTGCATGACAATTGCCATCTGAGCTGCGTGATTCCTGTCGGCTCATCTGCTTGACAATTGCCAGCTGAGCTGCGTGATTCCTGCCTGGTCACGTGCTTGATTATTGCCAGTTGAGCAGCATGATTCGTCACTGCTGAGCTCCATGCTTATTGCCTGCTGATTGCGTGGTTCGTGTCTGCTCAGCTCTTTGAGTATTGCCTCCTGAGGTCCCTGTTCGGTCGCCACCTGCCGGGGACCAGCCCCAACTGATCCAGGGTATTCGAAGGAGAGATGGCCTAGGCGACTATTTATATGCTAATCAGAGATGTCAAGAATAATAGTATGAGGAGAGCTCAGTAGGAAAATTCGGTGGAGAAAAGAGACTGAGTAGCTTGGTTTACGCGGAAGACCAATCAAACTTCAAGACAAGAAGTTTGCACCACTTACGTAGGCCGCAGGCGCCCTCTCGAATAGCGAAAGGTGCCTCACCCTAGACACCTTCTCGAGTGGGTCTTAGCAGCCCAGGCATAATTAGTAAGCGTGGTGGGTTCCGCGCTCCAGATGGAGACTCAGCTGGAAGTTAAAGGGAAGAATGACAAGGAACTTTATGAATTGGAGCTGTAAGTTAACTCTTTGACAGAGAGAGCGAGATGGTGGTGGGGGACAGCCCCCAGTGAAATCAGAGGTGAGAGCACAAAGCAATACAGTAGGCAGACTCCGGTTTTTTTGGGGGGAGATGCTCGAGAATATCCGGGTGGACTCCTGAGGCTCGATCCCGCATTTGCGTATGCCGAGCCTCCTTCCTCATGACCTTTGTCCAGAGTGGAATGCCTCCCCGGCTCCCGGCACATGATCAGTGCATGCTCAGTCACGATATCAGTGCCTGCTCAGCCACGTGATCACTGACGGCACAGTCACGTGATCAGCGCCTCTCAGTCACGTGATCACCGTATGATAAACACGTGATCAGTGAACGACCAGCCACGTGATCACTGCATGCGCGGTCAGGTGGTCAGTTCCTGATCAGCCACCTGATCAGTGCGTGCACAGTCCCCTGATCAGCGCCTGTCAGTCACTGATCACTGCCTGATAAACACGTGATCAGTGCCCGAACAGCCACGTCATCAGTGCATGCGCAGTCACGTGATCAGTGCATGATAGCCACGTGATCAGTGCGTGCACAGTCCCATGATCAGCGCCTGTCAGTCACTGATCATTGCCTGATAAACACGTGATCAGTGCATGATGAGCCATGTGATCAGTGCCCGATCAGCCACGTCATCAGTGCATGCGCAGTCACGTCATCAGTGCATGATAGCCACGTGATCAGTGCATGCTCAGTCACGTGATCTGGACTTGATCAGCCACGTGATCAGTGCCTGCAGAGTCACGTGATCAGGGCCTGCTGAGCTGCGTGATTCCTGCCGGCTCATCTGCATGACAATTGCCATCTGAGCTGCGTGATTCCTGTCGGCTCATCTGCTTGACAATTGCCAGCTGAGCTGCGTGATTCCTGCCTGGTCACGTGCTTGATTATTGCCAGTTGAGCAGCATGATTCGTCACTGCTGAGCTCCATGCTTATTGCCTGCTGATTGCGTGGTTCGTGTCTGCTCAGCTCTTTGAGTATTGCCTCCTGAGGTCCCTGTTCGGTCGCCACCTGCCGGGGACCAGCCCCAACTGATCCAGGGTATTCGAAGGAGAGATGGCCTAGGCGACTATTTATATGCTAATCAGAGATGTCAAGAATAATAGTATGAGGAGAGCTCAGTAGGAAAATTCGGTGGAGAAAAGAGACTGAGTAGCTTGGTTTACGCGGAAGACCAATCAAACTTCAAGACAAGAAGTTTGCACCACTTACGTAGGCCGCAGGCGCCCTCTCGAATAGCGAAAGGTGCCTCACCCTAGACACCTTCTCGAGTGGGTCTTAGCAGCCCAGGCATAATTAGTAAGCGTGGTGGGTTCCGCGCTCCAGATGGAGACTCAGCTGGAAGTTAAAGGGAAGAATGACAAGGAACTTTATGAATTGGAGCTGTAAGTTAACTCTTTGACAGAGAGAGCGAGATGGTGGTGGGGGACAGCCCCCAGTGAAATCAGAGGTGAGAGCACAAAGCAATACAGTAGGCAGACTCCGGTTTTTTTGGGGGAGATGCTCGAGAATATCCGGGTGGACTCCTGAGGCTCGATCCCGCATTTGCGTATGCCGAGCCTCCTTCCTCATGACCTTTGTCCAGAGTGGAATGCCTCCCCGGCTCCCGGCACATGATCAGTGCATGCTCAGTCACGATATCAGTGCCTGCTCAGCCACGTGATCACTGACGGCACAGTCACGTGATCAGCGCCTCTCAGTCACGTGATCACCGTATGATAAACACGTGATCAGTGAACGACCAGCCACGTGATCACTGCATGCGCGGTCAGGTGGTCAGTTCCTGATCAGCCACCTGATCAGTGCGTGCACAGTCCCCTGATCAGCGCCTGTCAGTCACTGATCACTGCCTGATAAACACGTGATCAGTGCCCGAACAGCCACGTCATCAGTGCATGCGCAGTCACGTGATCAGTGCATGATAGCCACGTGATCAGTGCGTGCACAGTCCCATGATCAGCGCCTGTCAGTCACTGATCATTGCCTGATAAACACGTGATCAGTGCATGATGAGCCATGTGATCAGTGCCCGATCAGCCACGTCATCAGTGCATGCGCAGTCACGTCATCAGTGCATGATAGCCACGTGATCAGTGCATGCTCAGTCACGTGATCTGGACTTGATCAGCCACGTGATCAGTGCCTGCAGAGTCACGTGATCAGGGCCTGCTGAGCTGCGTGATTCCTGCCGGCTCATCTGCATGACAATTGCCATCTGAGCTGCGTGATTCCTGTCGGCTCATCTGCTTGACAATTGCCAGCTGAGCTGCGTGATTCCTGCCTGGTCACGTGCTTGATTATTGCCAGTTGAGCAGCATGATTCGTCACTGCTGAGCTCCATGCTTATTGCCTGCTGATTGCGTGGTTCGTGTCTGCTCAGCTCTTTGAGTATTGCCTCCTGAGGTCCCTGTTCGGTCGCCACCTGCCGGGGACCAGCCCCAACTGATCCAGGGTATTCGAAGGAGAGATGGCCTAGGCGACTATTTATATGCTAATCAGAGATGTCAAGAATAATAGTATGAGGAGAGCTCAGTAGGAAAATTCGGTGGAGAAAAGAGACTGAGTAGCTTGGTTTACGCGGAAGACCAATCAAACTTCAAGACAAGAAGTTTGCACCACTTACGTAGGCCGCAGGCGCCCTCTCGAATAGCGAAAGGTGCCTCACCCTAGACACCTTCTCGAGTGGGTCTTAGCAGCCCAGGCATAATTAGTAAGCGTGGTGGGTTCCGCGCTCCAGATGGAGACTCAGCTGGAAGTTAAAGGGAAGAATGACAAGGAACTTTATGAATTGGAGCTGTAAGTTAACTCTTTGACAGAGAGAGCGAGATGGTGGTGGGGGACAGCCCCCAGTGAAATCAGAGGTGAGAGCACAAAGCAATACAGTAGGCAGACTCCGGTTTTTTTGGGGGAGATGCTCGAGAATATCCGGGTGGACTCCTGAGGCTCGATCCCGCATTTGCGTATGCCGAGCCTCCTTCCTCATGACCTTTGTCCAGAGTGGAATGCCTCCCCGGCTCCCGGCACATGATCAGTGCATGCTCAGTCACGATATCAGTGCCTGCTCAGCCACGTGATCACTGACGGCACAGTCACGTGATCAGCGCCTCTCAGTCACGTGATCACCGTATGATAAACACGTGATCAGTGAACGACCAGCCACGTGATCACTGCATGCGCGGTCAGGTGGTCAGTTCCTGATCAGCCACCTGATCAGTGCGTGCACAGTCCCCTGATCAGCGCCTGTCAGTCACTGATCACTGCCTGATAAACACGTGATCAGTGCCCGAACAGCCACGTCATCAGTGCATGCGCAGTCACGTGATCAGTGCATGATAGCCACGTGATCAGTGCGTGCACAGTCCCATGATCAGCGCCTGTCAGTCACTGATCATTGCCTGATAAACACGTGATCAGTGCATGATGAGCCATGTGATCAGTGCCCGATCAGCCACGTCATCAGTGCATGCGCAGTCACGTCATCAGTGCATGATAGCCACGTGATCAGTGCATGCTCAGTCACGTGATCTGGACTTGATCAGCCACGTGATCAGTGCCTGCAGAGTCACGTGATCAGGGCCTGCTGAGCTGCGTGATTCCTGCCGGCTCATCTGCATGACAATTGCCATCTGAGCTGCGTGATTCCTGTCGGCTCATCTGCTTGACAATTGCCAGCTGAGCTGCGTGATTCCTGCCTGGTCACGTGCTTGATTATTGCCAGTTGAGCAGCATGATTCGTCACTGCTGAGCTCCATGCTTATTGCCTGCTGATTGCGTGGTTCGTGTCTGCTCAGCTCTTTGAGTATTGCCTCCTGAGGTCCCTGTTCGGTCGCCACCTGCCGGGGACCAGCCCCAACTGATCCAGGGTATTCGAAGGAGAGATGGCCTAGGCGACTATTTATATGCTAATCAGAGATGTCAAGAATAATAGTATGAGGAGAGCTCAGTAGGAAAATTCGGTGGAGAAAAGAGACTGAGTAGCTTGGTTTACGCGGAAGACCAATCAAACTTCAAGACAAGAAGTTTGCACCACTTACGTAGGCCGCAGGCGCCCTCTCGAATAGCGAAAGGTGCCTCACCCTAGACACCTTCTCGAGTGGGTCTTAGCAGCCCAGGCATAATTAGTAAGCGTGGTGGGTTCCGCGCTCCAGATGGAGACTCAGCTGGAAGTTAAAGGGAAGAATGACAAGGAACTTTATGAATTGGAGCTGTAAGTTAACTCTTTGACAGAGAGAGCGAGATGGTGGTGGGGGACAGCCCCCAGTGAAATCAGAGGTGAGAGCACAAAGCAATACAGTAGGCAGACTCCGGTTTTTTTGGGGGGAGATGCTCGAGAATATCCGGGTGGACTCCTGAGGCTCGATCCCGCATTTGCGTATGCCGAGCCTCCTTCCTCATGACCTTTGTCCAGAGTGGAATGCCTCCCCGGCTCCCGGCACATGATCAGTGCATGCTCAGTCACGATATCAGTGCCTGCTCAGCCACGTGATCACTGACGGCACAGTCACGTGATCAGCGCCTCTCAGTCACGTGATCACCGTATGATAAACACGTGATCAGTGAACGACCAGCCACGTGATCACTGCATGCGCGGTCAGGTGGTCAGTTCCTGATCAGCCACCTGATCAGTGCGTGCACAGTCCCCTGATCAGCGCCTGTCAGTCACTGATCACTGCCTGATAAACACGTGATCAGTGCCCGAACAGCCACGTCATCAGTGCATGCGCAGTCACGTGATCAGTGCATGATAGCCACGTGATCAGTGCGTGCACAGTCCCATGATCAGCGCCTGTCAGTCACTGATCATTGCCTGATAAACACGTGATCAGTGCATGATGAGCCATGTGATCAGTGCCCGATCAGCCACGTCATCAGTGCATGCGCAGTCACGTCATCAGTGCATGATAGCCACGTGATCAGTGCATGCTCAGTCACGTGATCTGGACTTGATCAGCCACGTGATCAGTGCCTGCAGAGTCACGTGATCAGGGCCTGCTGAGCTGCGTGATTCCTGCCGGCTCATCTGCATGACAATTGCCATCTGAGCTGCGTGATTCCTGTCGGCTCATCTGCTTGACAATTGCCAGCTGAGCTGCGTGATTCCTGCCTGGTCACGTGCTTGATTATTGCCAGTTGAGCAGCATGATTCGTCACTGCTGAGCTCCATGCTTATTGCCTGCTGATTGCGTGGTTCGTGTCTGCTCAGCTCTTTGAGTATTGCCTCCTGAGGTCCCTGTTCGGTCGCCACCTGCCGGGGACCAGCCCCAACTGATCCAGGGTATTCGAAGGAGAGATGGCCTAGGCGACTATTTATATGCTAATCAGAGATGTCAAGAATAATAGTATGAGGAGAGCTCAGTAGGAAAATTCGGTGGAGAAAAGAGACTGAGTAGCTTGGTTTACGCGGAAGACCAATCAAACTTCAAGACAAGAAGTTTGCACCACTTACGTAGGCCGCAGGCGCCCTCTCGAATAGCGAAAGGTGCCTCACCCTAGACACCTTCTCGAGTGGGTCTTAGCAGCCCAGGCATAATTAGTAAGCGTGGTGGGTTCCGCGCTCCAGATGGAGACTCAGCTGGAAGTTAAAGGGAAGAATGACAAGGAACTTTATGAATTGGAGCTGTAAGTTAACTCTTTGACAGAGAGAGCGAGATGGTGGTGGGGGACAGCCCCCAGTGAAATCAGAGGTGAGAGCACAAAGCAATACAGTAGGCAGACTCCGGTTTTTTTGGGGGGAGATGCTCGAGAATATCCGGGTGGACTCCTGAGGCTCGATCCCGCATTTGCGTATGCCGAGCCTCCTTCCTCATGACCTTTGTCCAGAGTGGAATGCCTCCCCGGCTCCCGGCACATGATCAGTGCATGCTCAGTCACGATATCAGTGCCTGCTCAGCCACGTGATCACTGACGGCACAGTCACGTGATCAGCGCCTCTCAGTCACGTGATCACCGTATGATAAACACGTGATCAGTGAACGACCAGCCACGTGATCACTGCATGCGCGGTCAGGTGGTCAGTTCCTGATCAGCCACCTGATCAGTGCGTGCACAGTCCCCTGATCAGCGCCTGTCAGTCACTGATCACTGCCTGATAAACACGTGATCAGTGCCCGAACAGCCACGTCATCAGTGCATGCGCAGTCACGTGATCAGTGCATGATAGCCACGTGATCAGTGCGTGCACAGTCCCATGATCAGCGCCTGTCAGTCACTGATCATTGCCTGATAAACACGTGATCAGTGCATGATGAGCCATGTGATCAGTGCCCGATCAGCCACGTCATCAGTGCATGCGCAGTCACGTCATCAGTGCATGATAGCCACGTGATCAGTGCATGCTCAGTCACGTGATCTGGACTTGATCAGCCACGTGATCAGTGCCTGCAGAGTCACGTGATCAGGGCCTGCTGAGCTGCGTGATTCCTGCCGGCTCATCTGCATGACAATTGCCATCTGAGCTGCGTGATTCCTGTCGGCTCATCTGCTTGACAATTGCCAGCTGAGCTGCGTGATTCCTGCCTGGTCACGTGCTTGATTATTGCCAGTTGAGCAGCATGATTCGTCACTGCTGAGCTCCATGCTTATTGCCTGCTGATTGCGTGGTTCGTGTCTGCTCAGCTCTTTGAGTATTGCCTCCTGAGGTCCCTGTTCGGTCGCCACCTGCCGGGGACCAGCCCCAACTGATCCAGGGTATTCGAAGGAGAGATGGCCTAGGCGACTATTTATATGCTAATCAGAGATGTCAAGAATAATAGTATGAGGAGAGCTCAGTAGGAAAATTCGGTGGAGAAAAGAGACTGAGTAGCTTGGTTTACGCGGAAGACCAATCAAACTTCAAGACAAGAAGTTTGCACCACTTACGTAGGCCGCAGGCGCCCTCTCGAATAGCGAAAGGTGCCTCACCCTAGACACCTTCTCGAGTGGGTCTTAGCAGCCCAGGCATAATTAGTAAGCGTGGTGGGTTCCGCGCTCCAGATGGAGACTCAGCTGGAAGTTAAAGGGAAGAATGACAAGGAACTTTATGAATTGGAGCTGTAAGTTAACTCTTTGACAGAGAGAGCGAGATGGTGGTGGGGGACAGCCCCCAGTGAAATCAGAGGTGAGAGCACAAAGCAATACAGTAGGCAGACTCCGGTTTTTTTGGGGGGAGATGCTCGAGAATATCCGGGTGGACTCCTGAGGCTCGATCCCGCATTTGCGTATGCCGAGCCTCCTTCCTCATGACCTTTGTCCAGAGTGGAATGCCTCCCCGGCTCCCGGCACATGATCAGTGCATGCTCAGTCACGATATCAGTGCCTGCTCAGCCACGTGATCACTGACGGCACAGTCACGTGATCAGCGCCTCTCAGTCACGTGATCACCGTATGATAAACACGTGATCAGTGAACGACCAGCCACGTGATCACTGCATGCGCGGTCAGGTGGTCAGTTCCTGATCAGCCACCTGATCAGTGCGTGCACAGTCCCCTGATCAGCGCCTGTCAGTCACTGATCACTGCCTGATAAACACGTGATCAGTGCCCGAACAGCCACGTCATCAGTGCATGCGCAGTCACGTGATCAGTGCATGATAGCCACGTGATCAGTGCGTGCACAGTCCCATGATCAGCGCCTGTCAGTCACTGATCATTGCCTGATAAACACGTGATCAGTGCATGATGAGCCATGTGATCAGTGCCCGATCAGCCACGTCATCAGTGCATGCGCAGTCACGTCATCAGTGCATGATAGCCACGTGATCAGTGCATGCTCAGTCACGTGATCTGGACTTGATCAGCCACGTGATCAGTGCCTGCAGAGTCACGTGATCAGGGCCTGCTGAGCTGCGTGATTCCTGCCGGCTCATCTGCATGACAATTGCCAGCTGAGCTGCGTGATTCCTGTCGGCTCATCTGCTTGACAATTGCCAGCTGAGCTGCGTGATTCCTGCCTGGTCACGTGCTTGATTATTGCCAGTTGAGCAGCATGATTCGTCACTGCTGAGCTCCATGCTTATTGCCTGCTGATTGCGTGGTTCGTGTCTGCTCAGCTCTTTGAGTATTGCCTCCTGAGGTCCCTGTTCGGTCGCCACCTGCCGGGGACCAGCCCCAACTGATCCAGGGTATTCGAAGGAGAGATGGCCTAGGCGACTATTTATATGCTAATCAGAGATGTCAAGAATAATAGTATGAGGAGAGCTCAGTAGGAAAATTCGGTGGAGAAAAGAGACTGAGTAGCTTGGTTTACGCGGAAGACCAATCAAACTTCAAGACAAGAAGTTTGCACCACTTACGTAGGCCGCAGGCGCCCTCTCGAATAGCGAAAGGTGCCTCACCCTAGACACCTTCTCGAGTGGGTCTTAGCAGCCCAGGCATAATTAGTAAGCGTGGTGGGTTCCGCGCTCCAGATGGAGACTCAGCTGGAAGTTAAAGGGAAGAATGACAAGGAACTTTATGAATTGGAGCTGTAAGTTAACTCTTTGACAGAGAGAGCGAGATGGTGGTGGGGGACAGCCCCCAGTGAAATCAGAGGTGAGAGCACAAAGCAATACAGTAGGCAGACTCCGGTTTTTTTGGGGGAGATGCTCGAGAATATCCGGGTGGACTCCTGAGGCTCGATCCCGCATTTGCGTATGCCGAGCCTCCTTCCTCATGACCTTTGTCCAGAGTGGAATGCCTCCCCGGCTCCCGGCACATGATCAGTGCATGCTCAGTCACGATATCAGTGCCTGCTCAGCCACGTGATCACTGACGGCACAGTCACGTGATCAGCGCCTCTCAGTCACGTGATCACCGTATGATAAACACGTGATCAGTGAACGACCAGCCACGTGATCACTGCATGCGCGGTCAGGTGGTCAGTTCCTGATCAGCCACCTGATCAGTGCGTGCACAGTCCCCTGATCAGCGCCTGTCAGTCACTGATCACTGCCTGATAAACACGTGATCAGTGCCCGAACAGCCACGTCATCAGTGCATGCGCAGTCACGTGATCAGTGCATGATAGCCACGTGATCAGTGCGTGCACAGTCCCATGATCAGCGCCTGTCAGTCACTGATCATTGCCTGATAAACACGTGATCAGTGCATGATGAGCCATGTGATCAGTGCCCGATCAGCCACGTCATCAGTGCATGCGCAGTCACGTCATCAGTGCATGATAGCCACGTGATCAGTGCATGCTCAGTCACGTGATCTGGACTTGATCAGCCACGTGATCAGTGCCTGCAGAGTCACGTGATCAGGGCCTGCTGAGCTGCGTGATTCCTGCCGGCTCATCTGCATGACAATTGCCATCTGAGCTGCGTGATTCCTGTCGGCTCATCTGCTTGACAATTGCCAGCTGAGCTGCGTGATTCCTGCCTGGTCACGTGCTTGATTATTGCCAGTTGAGCAGCATGATTCGTCACTGCTGAGCTCCATGCTTATTGCCTGCTGATTGCGTGGTTCGTGTCTGCTCAGCTCTTTGAGTATTGCCTCCTGAGGTCCCTGTTCGGTCGCCACCTGCCGGGGACCAGCCCCAACTGATCCAGGGTATTCGAAGGAGAGATGGCCTAGGCGACTATTTATATGCTAATCAGAGATGTCAAGAATAATAGTATGAGGAGAGCTCAGTAGGAAAATTCGGTGGAGAAAAGAGACTGAGTAGCTTGGTTTACGCGGAAGACCAATCAAACTTCAAGACAAGAAGTTTGCACCACTTACGTAGGCCGCAGGCGCCCTCTCGAATAGCGAAAGGTGCCTCACCCTAGACACCTTCTCGAGTGGGTCTTAGCAGCCCAGGCATAATTAGTAAGCGTGGTGGGTTCCGCGCTCCAGATGGAGACTCAGCTGGAAGTTAAAGGGAAGAATGACAAGGAACTTTATGAATTGGAGCTGTAAGTTAACTCTTTGACAGAGAGAGCGAGATGGTGGTGGGGGACAGCCCCCAGTGAAATCAGAGGTGAGAGCACAAAGCAATACAGTAGGCAGACTCCGGTTTTTTTGGGGGAGATGCTCGAGAATATCCGGGTGGACTCCTGAGGCTCGATCCCGCATTTGCGTATGCCGAGCCTCCTTCCTCATGACCTTTGTCCAGAGTGGAATGCCTCCCCGGCTCCCGGCACATGATCAGTGCATGCTCAGTCACGATATCAGTGCCTGCTCAGCCACGTGATCACTGACGGCACAGTCACGTGATCAGCGCCTCTCAGTCACGTGATCACCGTATGATAAACACGTGATCAGTGAACGACCAGCCACGTGATCACTGCATGCGCGGTCAGGTGGTCAGTTCCTGATCAGCCACCTGATCAGTGCGTGCACAGTCCCCTGATCAGCGCCTGTCAGTCACTGATCACTGCCTGATAAACACGTGATCAGTGCCCGAACAGCCACGTCATCAGTGCATGCGCAGTCACGTGATCAGTGCATGATAGCCACGTGATCAGTGCGTGCACAGTCCCATGATCAGCGCCTGTCAGTCACTGATCATTGCCTGATAAACACGTGATCAGTGCATGATGAGCCATGTGATCAGTGCCCGATCAGCCACGTCATCAGTGCATGCGCAGTCACGTCATCAGTGCATGATAGCCACGTGATCAGTGCATGCTCAGTCACGTGATCTGGACTTGATCAGCCACGTGATCAGTGCCTGCAGAGTCACGTGATCAGGGCCTGCTGAGCTGCGTGATTCCTGCCGGCTCATCTGCATGACAATTGCCATCTGAGCTGCGTGATTCCTGTCGGCTCATCTGCTTGACAATTGCCAGCTGAGCTGCGTGATTCCTGCCTGGTCACGTGCTTGATTATTGCCAGTTGAGCAGCATGATTCGTCACTGCTGAGCTCCATGCTTATTGCCTGCTGATTGCGTGGTTCGTGTCTGCTCAGCTCTTTGAGTATTGCCTCCTGAGGTCCCTGTTCGGTCGCCACCTGCCGGGGACCAGCCCCAACTGATCCAGGGTATTCGAAGGAGAGATGGCCTAGGCGACTATTTATATGCTAATCAGAGATGTCAAGAATAATAGTATGAGGAGAGCTCAGTAGGAAAATTCGGTGGAGAAAAGAGACTGAGTAGCTTGGTTTACGCGGAAGACCAATCAAACTTCAAGACAAGAAGTTTGCACCACTTACGTAGGCCGCAGGCGCCCTCTCGAATAGCGAAAGGTGCCTCACCCTAGACACCTTCTCGAGTGGGTCTTAGCAGCCCAGGCATAATTAGTAAGCGTGGTGGGTTCCGCGCTCCAGATGGAGACTCAGCTGGAAGTTAAAGGGAAGAATGACAAGGAACTTTATGAATTGGAGCTGTAAGTTAACTCTTTGACAGAGAGAGCGAGATGGTGGTGGGGGACAGCCCCCAGTGAAATCAGAGGTGAGAGCACAAAGCAATACAGTAGGCAGACTCCGGTTTTTTTGGGGGGAGATGCTCGAGAATATCCGGGTGGACTCCTGAGGCTCGATCCCGCATTTGCGTATGCCGAGCCTCCTTCCTCATGACCTTTGTCCAGAGTGGAATGCCTCCCCGGCTCCCGGCACATGATCAGTGCATGCTCAGTCACGATATCAGTGCCTGCTCAGCCACGTGATCACTGACGGCACAGTCACGTGATCAGCGCCTCTCAGTCACGTGATCACCGTATGATAAACACGTGATCAGTGAACGACCAGCCACGTGATCACTGCATGCGCGGTCAGGTGGTCAGTTCCTGATCAGCCACCTGATCAGTGCGTGCACAGTCCCCTGATCAGCGCCTGTCAGTCACTGATCACTGCCTGATAAACACGTGATCAGTGCCCGAACAGCCACGTCATCAGTGCATGCGCAGTCACGTGATCAGTGCATGATAGCCACGTGATCAGTGCGTGCACAGTCCCATGATCAGCGCCTGTCAGTCACTGATCATTGCCTGATAAACACGTGATCAGTGCATGATGAGCCATGTGATCAGTGCCTGATCAGCCACGTCATCAGTGCATGCGCAGTCACGTCATCAGTGCATGATAGCCACGTGATCAGTGCATGCTCAGTCACGTGATCTGGACTTGATCAGCCACGTGATCAGTGCCTGCAGAGTCACGTGATCAGGGCCTGCTGAGCTGCGTGATTCCTGCCGGCTCATCTGCATGACAATTGCCAGCTGAGCTGCGTGATTCCTGTCGGCTCATCTGCTTGACAATTGCCAGCTGAGCTGCGTGATTCCTGCCTGGTCACGTGCTTGATTATTGCCAGTTGAGCAGCATGATTCGTCACTGCTGAGCTCCATGCTTATTGCCTGCTGATTGCGTGGTTCGTGTCTGCTCAGCTCTTTGAGTATTGCCTCCTGAGGTCCCTGTTCGGTCGCCACCTGCCGGGGACCAGCCCCAACTGATCCAGGGTATTCGAAGGAGAGATGGCCTAGGCGACTATTTATATGCTAATCAGAGATGTCAAGAATAATAGTATGAGGAGAGCTCAGTAGGAAAATTCGGTGGAGAAAAGAGACTGAGTAGCTTGGTTTACGCGGAAGACCAATCAAACTTCAAGACAAGAAGTTTGCACCACTTACGTAGGCCGCAGGCGCCCTCTCGAATAGCGAAAGGTGCCTCACCCTAGACACCTTCTCGAGTGGGTCTTAGCAGCCCAGGCATAATTAGTAAGCGTGGTGGGTTCCGCGCTCCAGATGGAGACTCAGCTGGAAGTTAAAGGGAAGAATGACAAGGAACTTTATGAATTGGAGCTGTAAGTTAACTCTTTGACAGAGAGAGCGAGATGGTGGTGGGGGACAGCCCCCAGTGAAATCAGAGGTGAGAGCACAAAGCAATACAGTAGGCAGACTCCGGTTTTTTTGGGGGGAGATGCTCGAGAATATCCGGGTGGACTCCTGAGGCTCGATCCCGCATTTGCGTATGCCGAGCCTCCTTCCTCATGACCTTTGTCCAGAGTGGAATGCCTCCCCGGCTCCCGGCACATGATCAGTGCATGCTCAGTCACGATATCAGTGCCTGCTCAGCCACGTGATCACTGACGGCACAGTCACGTGATCAGCGCCTCTCAGTCACGTGATCACCGTATGATAAACACGTGATCAGTGAACGACCAGCCACGTGATCACTGCATGCGCGGTCAGGTGGTCAGTTCCTGATCAGCCACCTGATCAGTGCGTGCACAGTCCCCTGATCAGCGCCTGTCAGTCACTGATCACTGCCTGATAAACACGTGATCAGTGCCCGAACAGCCACGTCATCAGTGCATGCGCAGTCACGTGATCAGTGCATGATAGCCACGTGATCAGTGCGTGCACAGTCCCATGATCAGCGCCTGTCAGTCACTGATCATTGCCTGATAAACACGTGATCAGTGCATGATGAGCCATGTGATCAGTGCCTGATCAGCCACGTCATCAGTGCATGCGCAGTCACGTCATCAGTGCATGATAGCCACGTGATCAGTGCATGCTCAGTCACGTGATCTGGACTTGATCAGCCACGTGATCAGTGCCTGCAGAGTCACGTGATCAGGGCCTGCTGAGCTGCGTGATTCCTGCCGGCTCATCTGCATGACAATTGCCAGCTGAGCTGCGTGATTCCTGTCGGCTCATCTGCTTGACAATTGCCAGCTGAGCTGCGTGATTCCTGCCTGGTCACGTGCTTGATTATTGCCAGTTGAGCAGCATGATTCGTCACTGCTGAGCTCCATGCTTATTGCCTGCTGATTGCGTGGTTCGTGTCTGCTCAGCTCTTTGAGTATTGCCTCCTGAGGTCCCTGTTCGGTCGCCACCTGCCGGGGACCAGCCCCAACTGATCCAGGGTATTCGAAGGAGAGATGGCCTAGGCGACTATTTATATGCTAATCAGAGATGTCAAGAATAATAGTATGAGGAGAGCTCAGTAGGAAAATTCGGTGGAGAAAAGAGACTGAGTAGCTTGGTTTACGCGGAAGACCAATCAAACTTCAAGACAAGAAGTTTGCACCACTTACGTAGGCCGCAGGCGCCCTCTCGAATAGCGAAAGGTGCCTCACCCTAGACACCTTCTCGAGTGGGTCTTAGCAGCCCAGGCATAATTAGTAAGCGTGGTGGGTTCCGCGCTCCAGATGGAGACTCAGCTGGAAGTTAAAGGGAAGAATGACAAGGAACTTTATGAATTGGAGCTGTAAGTTAACTCTTTGACAGAGAGAGCGAGATGGTGGTGGGGGACAGCCCCCAGTGAAATCAGAGGTGAGAGCACAAAGCAATACAGTAGGCAGACTCTGGTTTTTTTGGGGGGAGATGCTCGAGAATATCCGGGTGGACTCCTGAGGCTCGATCCCGCATTTGCGTATGCCGAGCCTCCTTCCTCATGACCTTTGTCCAGAGTGGAATGCCTCCCCGGCTCCCGGCACATGATCAGTGCATGCTCAGTCACGATATCAGTGCCTGCTCAGCCACGTGATCACTGACGGCACAGTCACGTGATCAGCGCCTCTCAGTCACGTGATCACCGTATGATAAACACGTGATCAGTGAACGACCAGCCACGTGATCACTGCATGCGCGGTCAGGTGGTCAGTTCCTGATCAGCCACCTGATCAGTGCGTGCACAGTCCCCTGATCAGCGCCTGTCAGTCACTGATCACTGCCTGATAAACACGTGATCAGTGCCCGAACAGCCACGTCATCAGTGCATGCGCAGTCACGTGATCAGTGCATGATAGCCACGTGATCAGTGCGTGCACAGTCCCATGATCAGCGCCTGTCAGTCACTGATCATTGCCTGATAAACACGTGATCAGTGCATGATGAGCCATGTGATCAGTGCCTGATCAGCCACGTCATCAGTGCATGCGCAGTCACGTCATCAGTGCATGATAGCCACGTGATCAGTGCATGCTCAGTCACGTGATCTGGACTTGATCAGCCACGTGATCAGTGCCTGCAGAGTCACGTGATCAGGGCCTGCTGAGCTGCGTGATTCCTGCCGGCTCATCTGCATGACAATTGCCAGCTGAGCTGCGTGATTCCTGTCGGCTCATCTGCTTGACAATTGCCAGCTGAGCTGCGTGATTCCTGCCTGGTCACGTGCTTGATTATTGCCAGTTGAGCAGCATGATTCGTCACTGCTGAGCTCCATGCTTATTGCCTGCTGATTGCGTGGTTCGTGTCTGCTCAGCTCTTTGAGTATTGCCTCCTGAGGTCCCTGTTCGGTCGCCACCTGCCGGGGACCAGCCCCAACTGATCCAGGGTATTCGAAGGAGAGATGGCCTAGGCGACTATTTATATGCTAATCAGAGATGTCAAGAATAATAGTATGAGGAGAGCTCAGTAGGAAAATTCGGTGGAGAAAAGAGACTGAGTAGCTTGGTTTACGCGGAAGACCAATCAAACTTCAAGACAAGAAGTTTGCACCACTTACGTAGGCCGCAGGCGCCCTCTCGAATAGCGAAAGGTGCCTCACCCTAGACACCTTCTCGAGTGGGTCTTAGCAGCCCAGGCATAATTAGTAAGCGTGGTGGGTTCCGCGCTCCAGATGGAGACTCAGCTGGAAGTTAAAGGGAAGAATGACAAGGAACTTTATGAATTGGAGCTGTAAGTTAACTCTTTGACAGAGAGAGCGAGATGGTGGTGGGGGACAGCCCCCAGTGAAATCAGAGGTGAGAGCACAAAGCAATACAGTAGGCAGACTCTGGTTTTTTTGGGGGGAGATGCTCGAGAATATCCGGGTGGACTCCTGAGGCTCGATCCCGCATTTGCGTATGCCGAGCCTCCTTCCTCATGACCTTTGTCCAGAGTGGAATGCCTCCCCGGCTCCCGGCACATGATCAGTGCATGCTCAGTCACGATATCAGTGCCTGCTCAGCCACGTGATCACTGACGGCACAGTCACGTGATCAGCGCCTCTCAGTCACGTGATCACCGTATGATAAACACGTGATCAGTGAACGACCAGCCACGTGATCACTGCATGCGCAGTCAGGTGGTCAGTTCCTGATCAGCCACCTGATCAGTGCGTGCACAGTCCCCTGATCAGCGCCTGTCAGTCACTGATCACTGCCTGATAAACACGTGATCAGTGCCCGAACAGCCACGTCATCAGTGCATGCGCAGTCACGTGATCAGTGCATGATAGCCACGTGATCAGTGCGTGCACAGTCCCATGATCAGCGCCTGTCAGTCACTGATCATTGCCTGATAAACACGTGATCAGTGCATGATGAGCCATGTGATCAGTGCCTGATCAGCCACGTCATCAGTGCATGCGCAGTCACGTCATCAGTGCATGATAGCCACGTGATCAGTGCATGCTCAGTCACGTGATCTGGACTTGATCAGCCACGTGATCAGTGCCTGCAGAGTCACGTGATCAGGGCCTGCTGAGCTGCGTGATTCCTGCCGGCTCATCTGCATGACAATTGCCAGCTGAGCTGCGTGATTCCTGTCGGCTCATCTGCTTGACAATTGCCAGCTGAGCTGCGTGATTCCTGCCTGGTCACGTGCTTGATTATTGCCAGTTGAGCAGCATGATTCGTCACTGCTGAGCTCCATGCTTATTGCCTGCTGATTGCGTGGTTCGTGTCTGCTCAGCTCTTTGAGTATTGCCTCCTGAGGTCCCTGTTCGGTCGCCACCTGCCGGGGACCAGCCCCAACTGATCCAGGGTATTCGAAGGAGAGATGGCCTAGGCGACTATTTATATGCTAATCAGAGATGTCAAGAATAATAGTATGAGGAGAGCTCAGTAGGAAAATTCGGTGGAGAAAAGAGACTGAGTAGCTTGGTTTACGCGGAAGACCAATCAAACTTCAAGACAAGAAGTTTGCACCACTTACGTAGGCCGCAGGCGCCCTCTCGAATAGCGAAAGGTGCCTCACCCTAGACACCTTCTCGAGTGGGTCTTAGCAGCCCAGGCATAATTAGTAAGCGTGGTGGGTTCCGCGCTCCAGATGGAGACTCAGCTGGAAGTTAAAGGGAAGAATGACAAGGAACTTTATGAATTGGAGCTGTAAGTTAACTCTTTGACAGAGAGAGCGAGATGGTGGTGGGGGACAGCCCCCAGTGAAATCAGAGGTGAGAGCACAAAGCAATACAGTAGGCAGACTCTGGTTTTTTTGGGGGAGATGCTCGAGAATATCCGGGTGGACTCCTGAGGCTCGATCCCGCATTTGCGTATGCCGAGCCTCCTTCCTCATGACCTTTGTCCAGAGTGGAATGCCTCCCCGGCTCCCGGCACATGATCAGTGCATGCTCAGTCACGATATCAGTGCCTGCTCAGCCACGTGATCACTGACGGCACAGTCACGTGATCAGCGCCTCTCAGTCACGTGATCACCGTATGATAAACACGTGATCAGTGAATGACCAGCCACGTGATCACTGCATGCGCAGTCAGGTGGTCAGTTCCTGATCAGCCACCTGATCAGTGCGTGCACAGTCCCCTGATCAGCGCCTGTCAGTCACTGATCACTGCCTGATAAACACGTGATCAGTGCCCGAACAGCCACGTCATCAGTGCATGCGCAGTCACGTGATCAGTGCATGATAGCCACGTGATCAGTGCATGCACAGTCCCATGATCAGCGCCTGTCAGTCACTGATCATTGCCTGATAAACACGTGATCAGTGCATGATCAGCCATGTGATCAGTGCATGATCAGCCACGTGATCAGTGCATGATCAGTCACGTGATCAGTGCATGATCAGCCACGTGATCAGTGCATGATCAGTCACGTGATCAGTGCATGATCAGCCACGTGATCAGTGCATGATCAGCCACGTGATCAGTGCATGATCAGCCACGTGATCAGTGCATGATCAGCCACGTGATCAGTGCATGATCAGTCACGTGATCAGTGCATGATCATTCACGTGACCAGTGCATGATAGCTACGTGATCATTGCATGATCAGCCACGTGATCAGTGCATGATAGCCACGTGATCAGTGCATGATCAGTCACGTGATCAGTGCATGATCAGTCATGTGACCAGTGCATGGTAGCTGCGTGATCATGCATGATCAGCCACGTGATCAGTGCATGATAGCCACGTGATCAGTGCATGATCAGCCACGTGATCAGTGCATGATCAGTCACGTGATCAGTGCATGATCAGCCACGTGATCAGTGCATGATCAGCCACGTGATCAGTGCATGATAGCCACGTGATCAGTGCATGATCAGTCACGTGATCAGTGCATGATCAGTCACGTGATCAGTGTGTGATCAGCCACGTGAACAGTGCATGCTCAGTCACGTGATCAGGGCCTGCTGAGCTGCGTGATTACTGTCTGCTCATCTGCTTGACAATTGCCAGCTGAGCTGCACGATTCCTGCCTGTCATCTCCTTGACAATTGCCACCTGTGCTGCGTAATTCCTGCCTGCTCATCTACTTGATTATTGCCAGCTGAGCAGCATGATTTCTCAGAGCTGAGTTCCATGATTATAGCCTGCTGACTGATTCCTGCCTACTCAGCTCTATGTTCATTGCCTCCAGAGGCACATGATCAGTGTATGACACCAAACATGATCAGTGCATGATCAGTCACATGATCAGTGCATGATAAGCCACGTGATCAGTGCATGATCAGTCACGTGATCAGTGCATGATCAGTCACGTGATCAGTGCATGATAGCTACGTGATCAGTGCATGATCAGCCACGTGATCAGTGCATGATCAGCCACGTGATCAGTGCATGATCAGTCACGTGATCAGTGCATGATATCCACGTGATCAGTGCATGATCAGTCACGTGATCAGTGCATGATCAGCCACGTGATCAGTGCATGCTCAGTCACGTGATCAGGGCCTGCTGAGCTGCGTGATCACTGTCTGCTCATCTGCGTGACAATTGCCAGCTGAGCTGCACGATTCCTGCCTGTCATCTGCTTGACAATTGTGAGCTGTGCTGCGTGATTCCTGCCTGATCAGCTGCTTGATTATTGCCAGCTGAGCAGCATGATTCCTCACACCTGAGTTCCATGATTATTGCCTGCTGACTGTTTGATCGTGCCTACTCAGCTCTTTGTTTATTGCCTCCAGAGGCACATGATCAGTGCATGATAGCCACATGATCAGTGCATGATCAGTCACATGATCAGCGCCATTAAGTCACGTGATCAGTGCATGATAGTCACGTGATCAGTGCATGATCAGTCACGTGATCAGTGCATGATCAGCCACGTGATCAGTGCATGATCAGTCACGTGATCAGTGCATGATCAGCCACGTGATCAGTGCATGATCAGTCACGTGATCAGTGCATGATCAGACGTGATCAGTGCATGATCAGTCACGTGATCAGGCCTGCTGAGCTGCGTGATTACTGTCTGCTCATCTGCTTGACAATTGCCAGCTGAGCTGCATTCCTGCCTGTCATCTGCTTGACAATTGCCAGCTGTGCTGCGTGATTCCTGCCTGCTCATCTGCTTGATTATTGCCAGCTGAGCAGCATGATTTCTCAGAGCTGAGTTCCATGATTATAGCCTGCTGAGTGATTCCTGCCTACTCAGCTCTATGTTCATTGCCTCCAGAGGCACATGATCAGTGTATGACACCAAACATGATCAGTGCATGATCAGTCACATGATCAGTGCATGATAAGCCACGTGATCAGTGCATGATCAATCACGTGATCAGTGCATGATCAGTCACGTGACCAGTACATGGTAGCTGCGTGATCAGTGCATGATCAGCCACGTGATCAGTGCATGATCAGCCACGTGATCAGTGCATGATCAGTCACGTGATCAGTGTGTGATCAGCCACGTGATCAGTGCATGATATCCACGTGATCAGTGCATGATAGCCACGTGATCAGTGCATGATCAGTCACGTGATCAGTGCATGATCAGTCACGTGATCAGTGTGTGATCAGCCACGTGATCAGTGCATGATGAGCCACGTGATCAGTGCATGATCAGTCGTGATCAGTGCATGATCAGTCACGTGATCAGTGCATGGTAGCTACGTGATCAGTGCATGATCAGCCACGTGATCAGTGCATGATAGCCACGTGATCAGTGCATGATCAGCCACGTGATCAGTGCATGATCAGTCACGTGATCAGTGCATGATCAGCCACGTGATCAGTGCATGATAGCCACGTGATCAGTGCATGATCAGCACGTGATCAGTGCATGATCAGCCACGTGATCAGTGCATGATCAGTCACGTGATCATGTGTGATCAGCCACGTGATCAGTGCATGATAGCCACGTGATGTGCATGATCAGTTACGTGAGCAGTGTATGATCAGCCACGTGATCAGTGCATGAGTGCCACGTGATCAGTGCATGATAGTCACGTGACAGTGTGTGATCAGCCACGTGATCAGTGCATGTTCAGCCACGTGATCAGTGCATGATAGCCACGTGATCAGTGCATGATCAGTTACGTGATCAGTGTATGATCAGCCACGTGATCAGTGCATGGTCAGACACGTGATCAGTGTATGATCAGCCACGTGATCAGTGCATGATATCCACGTGATCAGTGCATGATCAGTCACGTGATCAGTGTATGATCAGCCACGTGAACAGTGCATGCTCAGTCACGTGATCAGGGCCTGCTGAGCTGCGTGATTACTGTCTGCTCATCTGCTTGACAATTGCCAGCTGAGCTGCACGATTCCTGCCTGTCATCTGCTTGACAATTGCCAGCTGTGCTGCGTAATTCCTGCCTGCTCAGCTGCTTGATTATTGCCAGCTGAGCAGCATGATTCCTCACAGCTGAGTTCCATGATTATTGCCTGCTGACTGTTTGATTCGTGCCTACTCAGCTCTTTGTTTATTGCCTCCAGAGGCACATGATCAGTGTATGATAGCAAACATGATCAGCGCATGATCAGTCACATGATCAGCGCCATTAAGTCACGTGATCACTACATGATAGTCATGTGATCAGTCCATGCTCAGTCACGGTATCAGTGCATGATCAGCCACGTGATCAGTGCATGATCTGTCACATGATTAGTGTATGATCATCCACGTGATCAGTGCATGGGCAGTCATGTGATCAGTGCATGATATAGACGTGATCAGTGCATGATCAGTCACGTGATCAGTGCATGATAGCCACGTGATCAGTGCATGATCAGTCACCTGATGGGTGTATGATCATTCACGTGACCTGTACATGGTAGCTACATGATCATTGCATGATCAGCCACGTGAGTAGTGCATGATAGCCACGTGATCAGTGCATGATCAGTCACGTGATCAGTGCATGATCAGTCATGTGACCAGTACATGGTAGCTGCGTGATCATGCATGATCAGCCACGTGATCAGTGCATGATAGCCACGTGATCAGTGCATGATCAGTCACGTGATCAGTGCATGATCAGTCACGTGATCAGTGCATGATCAGCCACGTGATCAGTGCATGATCAGTCACGTGATCAGTGCATGATCAGCCACGTGATCAGTGCATGATAGCCACGTGATCAGTGCATGATCAGTCACGTGATCAGTGCATGATCAGTCACGTGATCAGTGCATGATCAGCCACGTGATCAGTGCATGATAGCCACGTGATCAGTGCATGATCAGTCACGTGATCAGTGCATGATCAGCCACGTGATCAGTGCATGATCAGCCACGTGATCAGTGCATGATCAGCCACGTGATCAGTGCATGATAGCCACGTGATCAGTGCATGATCAGTCACGTGATCAGTGCATGATCAGCCACGTGATCAGTGCATGATCAGCCACGTGATCAGTGCATGATCAGTCACGTGATCAGTGCATGATCAGCCACGTGATCAGTGCATGATCAGCCACGTGATCAGTGCATGATATTACGTGATCAGTGCATGATCAGTCACGTGATCAGTGCATGATCAGCCACGTGATCAGTGCATGATCAGTCACGTGATCAGGTGCATGATCAGCCACGTGATCAGTGCATGCTCAGTCACGTGATCAGTGCCTGCTGAGCTGCGTGATTGCTCATCTGCTTGACAATTGCCAGCTGAGCTGCGTGATTCCTGCCTGCTCATCTGCTTGATTATTGCCAGCTGAGCAGCATGATTTCTCAGAGCTGAGTTCCATGATTATTGCCTGCTGAGTGATTCGTGCCTACTCAGCTCTTTGTTCATTGCCTCCAGAGGCACATGATCAGTGTATGACACCAAACATGATCAGTGCATGATCAGTCACATGATCAGTGCATGATAAGCCACGTGATCAGTGCATGATCAGTCACGTGATCAGTGCATGATCAGTCACGTGATCAGTGCATGGTAGCTGCGTGATCAGTGCATGATCAGCCACGTGATCAGTGCATGATAGCCACGTGATCAGTGCATGATCAGTCACGTGATCAGTGCATGATAGCACGTGATCAGTGCATGATCAGCCACGTGATCAGTGCATGATAGCCACGTGATCAGTGCATGATAGCCACGTGATCAGTGCATGATCAGTCACGTGATCAGTGCATGATCAGTCACGTGATCAGTGCATGATCAGTCACGTGATCAGTGCATGATCAGCCACGTGATCAGTGCATGATAGCCACGTGATCAGTGCATGATCAGTCACGTGATCAGTGCATGATCAGTCACGTGATCAGTGCATGATCAGCCACGTGATCAGTGCATGATCAGCCACGTGATCAGTGCATGATCAGTCACGTGATCAGTGCATGATCAGCCACGTGATCAGTGCATGATCAGTCACGTGATCAGTGCATGATCAGTCACGTGATCAGTGCATGATCATTCACGTGATCAGTGCATGATCAGTCACGTGATCAGTACATGGTAGCTACGTGATCATTGCATGATCAGCCACGTGATCAGTGCATGATAGCCACGTGATCAGTGCATGATCAGTCACGTGATCAGTGCATGATCAGCCACGTGATCAGTGCATGATGCCACGTGATCAGTGCATGATCAGTCACGTGATCATGTGATCAGCCACGTGATCAGTGCATGATAGCCACGTGATCAGTGCATGATCAGTTACGTGATCAGTGTATGATCAGCCACGTGATCAGTGCATGAGTGCCACGTGATCAGTGCATGATAGTCACGTGATCAGTGTGTGATCAGCCACGTGATCAGTGCATGATCAGCCACGTGATCAGTGCATGATAGCCACGTGATCAGTGCATGATCAGTTACGTGAGCAGTGCATGATCAGCCACGTGATCAGTGCATGGTCAGACACGTGATCAGTGTATGATCAGCCACGTGATCAGTGCATGATATCCACGTGATCAGTGCATGATCATCACGTGATCAGTGCATGATCAGCCACGTGAACAGTGCATGCTCAGTCACGTGATCAGGGCCTGCTGAGCTGCGTGATTACTGTCTGCTCATCTGCTTGACAATTGCCAGCTGAGCTGCATGATTCCTGCCTGTCATCTGCTTGACAATTGCCAGCTGTGCTGCGTAATTCCTGCCTGCTCAGCTGCTTGATTATTGCCAGCTGAGCAGCATGATTCCTCACACCTGAGTTCCATGATTATTGCCTGCTGACTGTTTGATTCGTGCCTACTCAGCTCTTTGTTTATTGCCTCCAGAGGCACATGATCAGTGTATGATAGCAAACATGATCAGCGCATGATCAGTCACATGATCAGTGCCATTAAGTCACGTGATCACTACATGATAGTCATGTGATCAGTCCATGCTCAGTCACGGTATCAGTGCATGATCAGCCACGTGATCAGTGCATGATCAGCCACGTGATCAGTGCATGATAGCCACGTGATCAGTGCATGATCATCACGTGATCAGTGCATGATCAGGCACGTGATCAGTGCATGATCAGCCACGTGATCAGTGCATGATCAGTCACCTGATGGGTGTATGATCAGTCACGTGACCAGTACATGGTAGCTACATGATCATTGCATGATCAGCCACGTGATAGTGCATGATAGCCACGTGATCAGTGCATGATCAGTCACGTGATCAGTGCATGATCAGTCATGTGATCAGTGCATGATCAGTCACGTGATCAGTGCATGATCAGCCACGTGATCAGTGCATGATAGCCACGTGATCAGTGCATGATCAGTCACGTGATCAGTGCATGATCAGTCACGTGATCAGTGCATGATCAGCCACGTGATCAGTGCATGATCAGCCACGTGATCAGTGCATGATAGCCACGTGATCAGTGCATGATCAGTTACGTGATCAGTGCATGATCAGCCACGTGATCAGTGCATGATCAGACACGTGATCAGTGCATGATCAGCCACGTGATCAGTGCATGATATCCACGTGATCAGTGCATGATCAGTCACGTGATCAGTGTATGATCAGCCACGTGAACAGTGCATGCTCAGTCACGTGATCAGGGCCTGCTGAGCTGCGTGATTACTGTCTGCTCATCTGCTTGACAATTGCCAGCTGAGCTGCACGATTCCTGCCTGTCATCTGCTTGACAATTGCCAGCTGTGCTGCGTAATTCCTGCCTGCTCAGCTGCTTGATTATTGCCAGCTGAGCAGCATGATTCCTCACACCTGAGTTCCATGATTATTGCCTGCTGACTGTTTGATTCGTGCCTACTCAGCTCTTTGTTTATTGCCTCCAGAGGCACATGATCAGTGTATGATAGCAAACATGATCAGCGCATGATCAGTCACATGATCAGTGCCATTAAGTCACGTGATCACTACATGATAGTCATGTGATCAGTCCATGCTCAGTCACGTATCAGTGCATGATCAGCCACGTGATCAGTGCATGATCTGTCACGTGATCAGTGCATGATCATCCACGTGATCAGTGCATGATCAGTCACGTGATCAGTGCATGATAGCCACGTGATCAGTGCATCATCACCTGATGGGTGTATGATCATTCACGTGACCTGTACATGGTAGCTACATGATCATTGCATGATCAGCCACGTGAGTAGTGCATGATAGCCACGTGATCAGTGCATGATCAGTCACGTGATCAGTGCATGATCAGTCATGTGACCAGTACATGGTAGCTGCGTGATCATGCATGATCAGCCACGTGATCAGTGCATGATAGCCACGTGATCAGTGCATGATCAGACCACGTGATCAGTGCATGATCAGTCACGTGATCAGTGCATGATCAGCCACGTGATCAGTGCATGATCAGTCACGTGATCAGTGCATGATCAGCCACGTGATCAGTGCATGATAGCCACGTGATCAGTGCATGATCAGTCACGTGATCAGTGCATGATCAGCCACGTGATCAGTGCATGATCAGCCACGTGATCAGTGCATGATCAGTCACGTGATCAGTGCATGATCAGCCACGTGATCAGTGCATGATCAGCCACGTGATCAGTGCATGATCAGCCACGTGATCAGTGCATGATAGCCACGTGATCAGTGCATGATCAGTCACGTGATCAGTGCATGATCAGCCACGTGATCAGTGCATGATAGCCACGTGATCAGTGCATGATCAGTCACGTGATCAGTGCATGATCAGTCACGTGATCAGTGCATGATCAGCCACGTGATCAGTGCATGATAGCCACGTGATCAGTGCATGATCAGTCACGTGATCAGTGCATGATCAGCCACGTGATCAGTGCATGATCAGTCACGTGATCAGTGTGTGATCAGCCACGTGATCAGTGCATGCTCAGTCACGTGATCAGTGCCTGCTGAGCTGCGTGATTGCTCATCTGCTTGACAATTGCCACCTGAGCTGCGTGATTCCTGCCTGCTCATCTGCTTGATTATTGCCAGCTGAGCAGCATGATTTCTCAGAGCTGAGTTCCATGATTATAGCCTGCTGACTGTTTCCTGCCTACTCAGCTCTATGTTCATTGCCTCCAGAGGCACATGATCAGTGTATGACACAAACATGATCAGCACATGATCAGTCACATGATCAGTGCATGATAAGCCACGTGATCAGTGCATGATCAGTTACGTGATCAGTGCATGATCAGTCATGTGACAGTGCATGGTAGCTGCGTGATCAGTGCATGATCAGCCACGTGATCAGTGCATGATAGCCACGTGATCAGTGCATGATCAGTCACGTGATCAGTGCATGATAGCCACGTGATCAGTGCATGATCAGCCACGTGATCAGTGCATGATCAGTCACGTGATCAGTGCATGATAGCTACGTGATCAGTGCATGATCAGCCACGTGATCAGTGCATGATAGCCACGTGATCAGTGCATGATAGCCACGTGATCAGTGCATGATCAGTCACGTGATCAGTGCATGATCAGTCACGTGATCAGTGCATGATCAGCCACGTGATCAGTGCATGATCAGTCACGTGACCAGTATATGGTAGCCGTGATCATTGCATGATCAGCCACGTGATCAGTGCATGATAGCCACGTGATCAGTGCATGATCAGTCACGTGATCAGTGTATGATCAGCCACGTGATCAGTGCATGAGTGCCACGTGATCAGTGCATGATCAGTCACGTGATCAGTGCATGATCAGCCACGTGATCAGTGCATGATCAGCCACGTGATCAGTGCATGATAGCCACGTGATCAGTGCATGATCAGTCACGTGATCAGTGCATGATCAGCCACGTGATCAGTGCATGATCAGTCACGTGATCAGTGCATGATCAGCCACGTGATCAGTGCATGATCAGCCACGTGATCAGTGCATGATCAGTCACGTGATCAGTGCATGATCAGCCACGTGATCAGTGCATGATAGCCACGTGATCAGTGCATGATCAGTCACGTGATCAGTGCATGATCAGCCACGTGATCAGTGCATGATCAGCCACGTGATCAGTGCATGATCAGTCACGTGATCAGTGCATGATCAGTCACGTGATCAGTGCATGATAGCTACGTGATCAGTGCATGATCAGCCACGTGATCAGTGCATGATAGCCACGTGATCAGTGCATGATCAGCCACGTGATCAGTGCATGATCAGTCACGTGATCAGTGCATGATCAGTCACGTGATCAGTGCATGATCAGCCACGTGATCAGTGCATGTCAGTCATGTGTCAGTGCATGATAGCCACATGATCAGTGCATGATCAGTCCCGTGATCAGTGCATGATCAGCCACGTGATCAGTGCATGATAGCCACGTGATCAGTGCATGATCAGTCACGTGATCAGTGCATGATCAGTCACGTGATCAGTGTATGATCAGCCACGTGAACAGTGCATGCTCAGTCACGTGATCAGGGCCTGCTGAGCTGCGTGATTACTGTCTGCTCATCTGCTTGACAATTGCCAGCTGAGCTGCACGATTCCTGCCTGTCATCTGCTTGACAATTGCCACCTGTGCTGCGTAATTCCTGCCTGCTCATCTACTTGATTATTGCCAGCTGAGCAGCATGATTTCTCAGAGCTGAGTTCCATGATTATAGCCTGCTGACTGATTCCTGCCTACTCAGCTCTATGTTCATTGCCTCCAGAGGCACATGATCAGTGTGTGACACCAAACATGATCAGCACATGATCAGTCACATGATCAGTGCATGATAAGCCACGTGATCAGTGCATGATCAATCATGTGATCAGTGCATGATCAGTCACGTGACCAGTACATGGTAGCTGCGTGATCAGTGCATGATCAGCCACGTGATCAGTGCATGATAGCCACGTGATCAGTGCATGATCAGTCACGTGATCAGTGCATGATCAGTCACGTGATCAGTGCATGATCAGTCACGTGATCAGTGCATGATCAATTACGTGATCAGTGCATGATCAGTCACGTGACCAGTGCATGGTAGCTACGTGATCAGTGCATGATCAGCCACGTGATCAGTGCATGATAGCCACGTGATCAGTGCATGATCAGCCACGTGATCAGTGCATGATCAGTCACGTGATCAGTGCATGATCAGCCACGTGATCAGTGCATGATAGCCACGTGATCAGTGCATGATAGCCACGTGATCAGTGCATGATCAGTCACGTGATCAGTGCATGATCAGTCACGTGATCAGTGCATGATCAGTCACGTGATCAGTGCATGATCAGCCACGTGATCAGTGCATGATAGCCACGTGATCAGTGCATGATCAGTCACGTGATCAGTGCATGATCAGCCACGTGATCAGTGCATGATCAGCCACGTGATCAGTGCATGATCAGCCACGTGATCAGTGCATGATCAGTTACGTGATCAGTGCATGATCAGCCACGTGATCAGTGCATGGTCAGACACGTGAACAGTGTATGATCAGCCACGTGATCAGTGCATGATATCCACGTGATCAGTGCATGATCAGTCACGTGATCAGTGTATGATCAGCCACGTGAACAGTGCATGCTCAGTCACGTGATCAGGGCCTGCTGAGCTGCGTGATTACTGTCTGCTCATCTGCTTGACAATTGCCAGCTGAGCTGCACGATTCCTGCCTGTCATCTGCTTGACAATTGCCAGCTGTGCTGCGTAATTCCTGCCTGCTCAGCTGCTTGATTATTGCCAGCTGAGCAGCATGATTCCTCACACCTGAGTTCCATGATTATTGCCTGCTGACTGTTTGATTCGTGCCTACTCAGCTCTTTGTTTATTGCCTCCAGAGGCACATGATCAGTGTATGATAGCAAACATGATCAGCGCATGATCAGTCACATGATCAGCGCCATTAAGTCACGTGATCACTACATGATAGTCATGTGATCAGTCCATGCTCAGTCACGGTATCAGTGCATGATCAGCCACGTGATCAGTGCATGATCAGCCACGTGATCAGTGCATGATCAGCCACGTGATCAGTGCATGATCAGTCACGTGATCAGTGCATGATAGCCACGTGATCAGTGCATGATCAGTCACGTGATCAGTGCATGATCAGTCACGTGATCAGTGCATGATCAGTCACGTGATCAGTGCATGATCAGCCACGTGATCAGTGCATGATAGCCACGTGATCAGTGCATGATCAGTCACGTGATCAGTGCATGATCAGTCACGTGATCAGTGCATGATCAGCCACGTGATCAGTGCATGATCAGTCATGTGATCAGTGCATGATAGCACGTGATCAGTGCATGATCAGTCACGTGATCAGTGCATGATCAGCCACGTGATCAGTGCATGATAGCCACGTGATCAGTGCATGATCAGTCACGTGATCAGTGCATGATCAGCCACGTGATCAGTGCATGATCAGCCACGTGATCAGTGCATGATAGTCACGTGATCAGTGCATGATCAGTCACGTGATCAGTGCATGATAGCCACGTGATCAGTGCATGATCAGTCACGTGATCAGTGTGTGATCAGCCACGTGATCAGTGCATGCTCAGTCACGTGATCAGGGCCTGCTGAGCTGCGTGATTACTGTCTGCTCATCTGCTTGACAATTGCCAGCTGAGCTGCACGATTCCTGCCTGTCATCTCCTTGACAATTGCCACCTGTGCTGCGTAATTCCTGCCTGCTCATCTACTTGATTATTGCCAGCTGAGCAGCATGATTTCTCAGAGCTGAGTTCCATGATTATAGCCTGCTGACTGATTCGTGCCTACTCAGCTCTATGTTCATTGCCTCCAGAGGCACATGATCAGTGTATGACACCAAACATGATCAGCACATGATCAGTCACATGATCAGTGCATGATAAGCCACGTGATCAGTGCATGATCAATTACGTGATCAGTGCATGATCAGTCACGTGATCAGTGCATGGTAGCTGCGTGATCAGTGCATGATCAGCCACGTGATCAGTGCATGATAGCCACGTGATCAGTGCATGATCAGTCACGTGATCAGTGCATGATCAGCCACGTGATCAGTGCATGATCAGCCACGTGATCAGTGCATGATCAGTCACGTGATCAGTGCATGATAGCTACGTGATCAGTGCATGATCAGCCACGTGATCAGTGCATGATCAGTCACGTGATCAGTGCATGATCAGCCACGTGATCAGTGCATGATCAGTCACGTGATCAGTGCATGATCAGTCACGTGATCAGTGCATGATAGCTACGTGATCAGTGCATGATCAGCCACGTGATCAGTGCATGATAGCCACGTGATCAGTGCATGATAGCCACGTGATCAGTGCATGATCAGTCACGTGATCAGTGCATGATCAGTCACGTGATCAGTGCATGATCAGCCACGTGATCAGTGCATGATCAGTCACGTGATCAGTGCATGGTAGCTACGTGATCAGTGCATGATCAGCCACGTGATCAGTGCATGATAGCCACGTGATCAGTGCATGATCAGTCACGTGATCAGTGCATGATCAGCCACGTGATCAGTGCATGATGCCACGTGATCAGTGCATGATCAGTCACGTGATCAGTGCATGATCAGCCACGTGATCAGTGCATGATCAGCCACGTGATCAGTGCATGATAGCCACGTGATCAGTGCATGATCAGTCACGTGATCAGTGCATGATCAGCCACGTGATCAGTGCATGATCAGTCACGTGATCAGTGCATGATCAGCCACGTGATCAGTGCATGATCAGTCACGTGATCAGTGCATGATCAGCCACGTGATCAGTGCATGATCAGTCACGTGATCAGTGCATGATCAGTCACGTGATCAGTGCATGATCAGCCACGTGATCAGTGCATGATCAGTCACGTGATCAGTGCATGATCAGCCACGTGATCAGTGCATGATAGCCACGTGATCAGTGCATGATCAGTCACGTGATCAGTGCATGATCAGTCACGTGATCAGTGCATGATCAGCCACGTGATCAGTGCATGATCAGCCACGTGATCAGTGCATGATCAGCCACGTGATCAGTGCATGATCAGTCACGTGATCAGTGCATGATCAGTCACGTGATCAGTGCATGATCATTCACGTGATCAGTGCATGATCAGTCACGTGATCAGTATATGGTAGCTACGTGATCATTGCATGATCAGCCACGTGATCAGTGCATGATAGCCACGTGATCAGTGCATGATCAGTCACGTGATCAGTGTATGATCAGCCACGTGATCAGTGCATGAGTGCCACGTGATCAGTGCATGATAGTCACGTGACAGTGTGTGATCAGCCACGTGATCAGTGCATGATCAGCCACGTGATCAGTGCATGATAGCCACGTGATCAGTGCATGATCAGTCACGTGATCAGTGCATGATCAGCCACGTGATCAGTGCATGATCAGGCACGTGATCAGTGCATGATCAGCCACGTGATCAGTGCATGATCAGACACGTGATCAGTGTATGATCAGCCACGTGATCAGTGCATGATATCCAAGTGATCAGTGCATGATCAATCACGTGATCAGTGTATGATCAGCCACGTGAACAGTGCATGCTCAGTCACGTGATCAGGGCCTGCTGAGCTGCGTGATTACTGTCTGCTCATCTGCTTGACAATTGCCAGCTGAGCTGCACGATTCCTGCCTGTCATCTGCTTGACAATTGCCAGCTGTGCTGCGTAATTCCTGCCTGCTCAGCTGCTTGATTATTGCCAGCTGAGCAGCATGATTCCTCACAGCTGAGTTCCATGATTATTGCCTGCTGACTGTTTGATTCGTGCCTACTCAGCTCTTTGTTTATTGCCTCCAGAGGCACATGATCAGTGTATGATAGCAAACATGATCAGCGCATGATCAGTCACATGATCAGTGCCATTAAGTCACGTGATCACTACATGATAGTCATGTGATCAGTCCATGATCAGTCACGGATCAGTGCATGATCAGCCACGTGATCAGTGCATGATCAGTCACGTGATCAGTGCATGATATAGACGTGATCAGTGCATGATCAGTCACGTGATCAGTGCATGATAGCCACGTGATCAGTGCATGATCAGTCACCTGATCAGTGTATGATCAGTCACGTGACCAGTACATGGTAGCTACATGATCATTGCATGATCAGCCACGTGAGTAGTGCATGATAGCCACGTGATCAGTGCATGATCAGTCACGTGATCAGTGCATGATCAGTCATGTGATCAGTGCATGGTAGCTGCGTGATCAGTGCATGATCAGTCACGTGAGCAGTGCATGATAGCCACGTGATCAGTGCATGATCAGCCACGTGATCAGTGCATGATCAGTCACGTGATCAGTGCATGATCAGCCACGTGATCAGTGCATGATCAGCCACGTGATCAGTGCATGATCAGCCACGTGATCAGTGCATGATCAGCCACGTGATCAGTGCATGATCAGTCACGTGATCAGTGCATGATCAGTCACGTGATCAGTGTATGATCAGCCACGTGAACAGTGCATGCTCAGTCACGTGATCAGGGCCTGCTGAGCTGCGTGATTACTGTCTGCTCATCTGCTTGACAATTGCCAGCTGAGCTGCATGATTCCTGCCTGTCATCTGCTTGACAATTGCCAGCTGTGCTGCGTAATTCCTGCCTGCTCAGCTGCTTGATTATTGCCAGCTGAGCAGCATGATTCCTCACACCTGAGTTCCATGATTATTGCCTGCTGACTGTTTGATTCGTGCCTACTCAGCTCTTTGTTATTGCCTCCAGAGGCACATGATCAGTGTATGATAGCAAACATGATCAGTGCATGATCAGTCACATGATCAGTGCCATTAAGTCACGTGATCAGTGCATGATAGTCATGTGATCAGTCCATGCTCAGTCACGGTATCAGTGCATGATCAGCCACGTGATCAGTGCATGATCAGCCACGTGATCAGTGCATGATAGCCATGTGATCAGTGCATGATCAGTCACGTGATCAGTGCATGATCAGGCACGTGATCAGTGCATGATCAGCCACGTGATCAGTGCATGATCAGTCACCTGATGGGTGTATGATCAGTCACGTGACCAGTACATGGTAGCTACATGATCATTGCATGATCAGCCACGTGAGTAGTGCATGATAGCCACGTGATCAGTGCATGATCAGTCACGTGATCAGTGCATGATCAGCCACGTGATCAGTGCATGTCAGTCATGTATCAGTGCATGATCAGCCCGTGATCAGTGCATGATCAGTCACGTGATCAGTGCATGATCAGCCACGTGATCAGTGCATGATCAGCCACGTGATCAGTGCATGATCAGTCACGTGATCAGTGCATGATCAGTCACGTGATCAGTGCATGATCAGCCACGTGATCAGTGCATGATCAGCCACGTGATCAGTGCATGATCAGTCACGTGATCAGTGCATGATCAGCCACGTGATCAGTGCATGATCAGTCACGTGATCAGTGCATGATCAGCCACGTGATCAGTGCATGATCAGTCACGTGATCAGTGCATGATCAGCCACGTGATCAGTGCATGATCAGCCACGTGATCAGTGCATGATCAGCCACGTGATCAGTGCATGATAGTCACGTGATCAGTGCATGATCAGTCACGTGATCAGTGCATGATCAGTCACGTGATCAGTGTGATCAGCCACGTGATCAGTGCATGCTCAGTCACGTGATCATGGCCTGCTGAGCTGCGTGATTACTGTCTGCTCATCTGCTTGACAATTGCCAGCTGAGCTGCATGATTCCTGCCTGTCATCTGCTTGACAATTGCCAGCTGTGCTGCGTAATTCCTGCCTGCTCATCTGCTTGATTATTGCCAGCTGAGCAGCATGATTTCTCAGAGCTGAGTTCCATGATTATTGCCTGCTGACTGATTCGTGCCTACTCAGCTCTTTGTTCATTGCCTCCAGAGGCACATGATCAGTGTATGACACCAAACATGATCAGCACATGATCAGTCACATGATCAGTGCATGATAAGCCACGTGATCAGTGCATGATCAGTCACGTGATCAGTGCATGATCAGTCACGTGATCAGTGCATGATCAGTCACGTGATCAGTGCATGATAGCCACGTGATCAGTGCATGATCAGCCACGTGATCAGTGCATGATAGCCACGTGATCAGTGCATGATAGCCACGTGATCAGTGCATGATCAGTCACGTGATAGTGCATGATCAGCCACGTGATCAGTGCATGATCAGCACGTGATCAGTGCATGATAGCCACGTGATCAGTGCATGATCAGCCACGTGATCAGTGCATGATCAGTCACGTGATCGTGTGCATGATCAGCCACGTGATCAGTGCATGATCAGCCACGTGATCAGTGCATGATCAGTCACGTGATCAGTGCATGATCAGCCACGTGATCAGTGCATGATAGCCACGTGATCAGTGCATGATAGCCACGTGATCAGTGCATGATCAGTCACGTGATCAGTGCATGATCAGTCCCGTGATCAGTGCATGATCAGTCACGTGATCAGTGCATGATCAGCCACGTGATCAGTGCATGATAGCCACGTGATCAGTGCATGATCAGTCACGTGATCAGTGCATGATCAGTCACGTGATCAGTGCATGATCAGCCACGTGATCAGTGCATGATCAGCCACGTGATCAGTGCATGATCAGCCACGTGATCAGTGCATGATCAGCCACGTGATCAGTGCATGATCAGTCACGTGATCAGTGCATGATCAGTCACGTGATCAGTGCATGATCATTTACGTGATCAGTGCATGATCAGTCACGTGACCAGTATATGGTAGCTACGTGATCATTGCATGACAGCCACGTGATCAGTGCATGATAGCCACGTGATCAGTGCATGATCAGTTACGTGAGCAGAGTATGATCAGCATAGTGCCACGTGATCAGTGCATGATAGTCACGTGATCAGTGTGTGATCAGCCACGTGATCAGTGCATGATCAGCCACGTGATCAGTGCATGATAGCCACGTGATCAGTGCATGATCAGTTACGTGATCAGTGCATGATCAGCCACGTGATCAGTGCATGATCAGACACGTGATCAGTGCATGATCATCCACGTGATCAGTGCATGATAGCCACGTGATCAGTGCATGCTCAGTCACGTGATCAGGGCCTGCTGAGCTGCGTGATTACTGTCTGCTCATCTGCTTGACAATTGCCAGCTGAGCTGCACGATTCCTGCCTGTCATCTGCTTGACAATTGCCAGCTGTGCTGCGTAATTCCTGCCTGCTCATCTACTTGATTATTGCCAGCTGAGCAGCATGATTTCTCAGAGCTGAGTTCCATGATTATAGCCTGCTGACTGATTCGTGCCTACTCAGCTCTTTGTTCATTGCCTCCAGAGGCACATGATCAGTGTATGACACCAAACATGATCAGCGCATGATCAGTCACATGATCAGTGCATGATAAGCCACGTGATCAGTGCATGATCAGTCACGTGATCAGTGCATGATCAGTCATGTGATCAGTGCATGATAGCCACGTGATCAGTGCATGATCAGCCACGTGATCAGTGCATGATAGCCACGTGATCAGTGCATGATCAGTCACGTGATCAGTGCATGATAGCCACGTGATCAGTGCATGATCAGCCACGTGATCAGTGCATGATCAGTCACGTGATCAGTGCATGATCAGCACGTGATCAGTGCATGATCAGCCACGTGATCAGTGCATGATCAGCCACGTGATCAGTGCATGATAGCCACGTGATCAGTGCATGATCAGTCACGTGATCAGTGCATGATCAGTCACGTGATCAGTGCATGATCATTTACGTGATCAGTGCATGATCAGTCACGTGACCAGTATATGGTAGCTTCGTGATCATTCCATGACAGCCACGTGATCAGTGCATGATAGCCACGTGATCAGTGCATGATCAGTTACGTGATCAGTGTATGATCAGCCACGTGATCAGTGCATGAGTGCCACGTGATCAGTGCATGATAGTCACGTGATCAGTGTGTGATCAGCCACGTGATCAGTGCATGTCAGCCACGTGATCAGTGCATGATAGCCACGTGATCAGTGCATGATCAGTTACGTGATCAGTGTATGATCAGCCACGTGATCAGTGCATGATCAGCCACGTGATCAGTGCATGATCAGCCACGTGATCAGTGCATGATCAGTCACGTGATCAGTGTGTGATCAGCCACGTGAACAGTGCATGCTCAGTCACGTGATCAGGGCCTGCTGAGCTGCGTGATTACTGTCTGCTCATCTGCTTGACAATTGCCAGCTGAGCTGCACGATTCCTGCCTGTCATCTGCTTGACAATTGCCAGCTGTGCTGCGTAATTCCTGCCTGCTCAGCTGCTTGATTATTGCCAGCTGAGCAGCATGATTTCTCACAGCTGAGTTCCATGATTATTGCCTGCTGACTGATTCGTGCCTACTCAGCTCTTTGTTCATTGCCTCCAGAGGCACATGATCAGTGTATGACACCAAACATGATCAGCACATGATCAGTCACATGATCAGTGCATGATAAGCCACGTGATCAGTGCATGATCAGTCATGTGATCAGTGCATGATCAGTCATGTGACCAGTGCATGGTAGCTGCGTGATCAGTGCATGATCAGCCACGTGATCAGTGCATGATAGCCACGTGATCAGTGCATGATCAGTCACGTGATCAGTGCATGATCAGTCACGTGATCAGTGCATGATCAGTCACGTGATCAGTGCATGATCAGTCACGTGATCAGTGCATGATCAGTCACGTGATCAGTGCATGGTAGCTACGTGATCATTGCATGATCAGCCACGTGATCAGTGCATGATAGCCACGTGATCAGTGCATGATCAGTCACGTGATCAGTGCATGATCAGTCACGTGATCAGTGCATGATCAGCCACGTGATCAGTGCATGATAGCCACGTGATCAGTGCATGATAGCCACGTGATCAGTGCATGATCAGTCACGTGATCAGTGCATGATCAGTCACGTGATCAGTGCATGATCAGTCACGTGATCAGTGCATGATCAGCCACGTGATCAGTGCATGATAGCCACGTGATCAGTGCATGATCAGTCACGTGATCAGTGCATGATCAGCCACGTGATCAGTGCATGATCAGTCACGTGATCAGTGCATGATCAGCCACGTGATCAGTGCATGATCATTACGTGATCAGTGCATGATCAGTCACGTGACCAGTACATGGTAGCTACGTGATCATTGCATGATCAGCCACGTGATCAGTGCATGATAGCCACGTGATCAGTGCATGATCAGTCACGTGATCAGTGCATGATCAGCCACGTGATCAGTGCATGATTCACGTGATCAGTGCATGATCAGTCACGTGATCAGTGTATGATCAGCCACGTGATCAGTGCATGATCAGCCACGTGATCAGTGCATGATAGCCACGTGATCAGTGCATGATCAGTTACGTGATCAGTGCATGATCAGCCACGTGATCAGTGCATGATAGCCACGTGATCAGTGCATGATCAGCCACGTGATCAGTGCATGATCAGCCACGTGATCAGTGCATGATAGCCACGTGATCAGTGCATGATCAGTTACGTGAGCAGTGTATGATCAGCCACGTGATCAGTGCATGGTCAGACACGTGAACAGTGTATGATCAGCCACGTGATCAGTGCATGATATCCAAGTGATCAGTGCATGATCAATCACGTGATCAGTGTATGATCAGCCACGTGAACAGTGCATGCTCAGTCACGTGATCAGGGCCTGCTGAGCTGCGTGATTACTGTCTGCTCATCTGCTTGACAATTGCCAGCTGAGCTGCACGATTCCTGCCTGTCATCTGCTTGACAATTGCCAGCTGTGCTGCGTAATTCCTGCCTGCTCAGCTGCTTGATTATTGCCAGCTGAGCAGCATGATTCCTCACAGCTGAGTTCCATGATTATTGCCTGCTGACTGTTTGATTCGTGCCTACTCAGCTCTTTGTTTATTGCCTCCAGAGGCACATGATCAGTGTATGATAGCAAACATGATCAGCGCATGATCAGTCACATGATCAGCGCCATTAAGTCACGTGATCACTACATGATAGTCATGTGATCAGTCCATGCTCAGTCACGGTATCAGTGCATGATCAGCCACGTGATCAGTGCATGATCTGTCACATGATTAGTGTATGATCATCCACGTGATCAGTGCATGGGCAGTCATGTGATCAGTGCATGATATAGACGTGATCAGTGCATGATCAGTCTCGTGATCAGTGCATGATAGCCACGTGATCAGTGCATGATCAGTCACCTGATGGGTGTATGATCATTCACGTGACCTGTACATGGTAGCTACATGATCAGTGCATGATCAGCCACGTGATCAGTGCATGATAGCCACGTGATCAGTGCATGATCAGCCACGTGATCAGTGCATGATCAGCCACGTGATCAGTGCATGATCAGTTACGTGATCAGTGCATGATCAGTCACGTGATCAGTGCATGATAGCTGTGATCAGTGCATGATCAGCCACGTGATCAGTGCATGATAGCCACGTGATCAGTGCATGATCAGTCACGTGATCAGTGCATGATCAGTCACGTGATCAGTGCATGATCAGCCACGTGATCAGTGCATGATCAGTTACGTGATCAGTGCATGATCAGTCACGTGATCAGTGCATGATAGCCACGTGATCAGTGCATGATCAGCCACGTGATCAGTGCATGATAGCCACGTGATCAGTGCATGATCAGTCACGTGATCAGTGCATGATCAGTCACGTGATCAGTGCATGATCAGCCACGTGATCAGTGCATGATCAGTCACGTGATCAGTGCATGATCAGTCACGTGATCAGTGCATGATAGCTACGTGATCAGTGCATGATCAGCCACGTGATCAGTGCATGATAGCCACGTGATCAGTGCATGATCAGTCACGTGATCAGTGCATGATCAGCCACGTGATCAGTGCATGATAGCCACGTGATCAGTGCATGATCAGCCACGTGATCAGTGCATGATCAGCCACGTGATCAGTGCATGATCAGTCACGTGATCAGTGCATGATCAGCCACGTGATCAGTGCATGATCAGTCACGTGATCAGTGCATGATCAGCCACGTGATCAGTGCATGATAGCCACGTGATCAGTGCATGATCAGTCACGTGATCAGTGCATGATCAGTCACGTGATCAGTGCATGATCAGCCACGTGATCAGTGCATGATCAGTCACGTGATCAGTGCATGATAGCCCGTGATCAGTGCATGATCAGTCCCGTGATCAGTGCATGATCAGCCACGTGATCAGTGCATGATAGCCACGTGATCAGTGCATGATCAGTCACGTGATCAGTGCATGATCAGCCACGTGATCAGTGCATGATCAGCCACGTGATCAGTGCATGATATTACGTGATCAGTGCATGATCAGCCACGTGATCAGTGCATGATAGCCACGTGATCAGTGCATGATCAGTCACGTGATCAGTGTATGATCAGCCACGTGAACAGTGCATGCTCAGTCACGTGATCAGGGCCTGCTGAGCTGCGTGATTACTGTCTGCTCATCTGCTTGACAATTGCCAGCTGAGCTGCACGATTCCTGCCTGTCATCTGCTTGACAATTGCCACCTGTGCTGCGTAATTCCTGCCTGCTCAGCTGCTTGATTATTGCCAGCTGAGCAGCATGATTCCTCACAGCTGAGTTCCATGATTATAGCCTGCTGACTGATTCGTGCCTACTCAGCTCTTTGTTCATTGCCTCCAGAGGCACATGATCAGTGTATGATACCAAACATGATCAGTGCATGATCAGTCACATGATCAGTGCATGATAAGCCACGTGATCAGTGCATGATCAGTCACGTGATCAGTGCATGATCAGTCACGTGATCAGTGCATGATAGCTGCGTGATCAGTGCATGATCAGCCACGTGATCAGTGCATGATAGCCACGTGATCAGTGCATGATCAGTCACGTGATCAGTGCATGATAGCGTGATCAGTGCATGATCAGCCACGTGATCAGTGCATGATCAGTCACGTGATCAGTGCATGATAGCCACGTGATCAGTGCATGATCAGCCACGTGATCAGTGCATGATAGCCACGTGATCAGTGCATGATAGCCACGTGATCAGTGCATGATCAGTCACGTGATCAGTGCATGATCAGTCACGTGATCAGTGCATGATCAGCCACGTGATCAGTGCATGATCAGTCACGTGATCAGTGCATGGTAGCCACGTGATCAGTGCATGATCAGCCACGTGATCAGTGCATGATAGCCACGTGATCAGTGCATGATCAGTCACGTGATCAGTGCATGATCAGCCACGTGATCAGTGCATGATGCCACGTGATCAGTGCATGATAGTCACGTGATCAGTGCATGATCAGCCACGTGATCAGTGCATGATCAGCCACGTGATCAGTGCATGATAGCCACGTGATCAGTGCATGATCAGTCACGTGATCAGTGCATGATCAGCCACGTGATCAGTGCATGATCAGTCACGTGATCAGTGCATGATCAGCCACGTGATCAGTGCATGATCAGTCACGTGATCAGTGCATGATCAGCCACGTGATCAGTGCATGATCAGCCACGTGATCAGTGCATGATCAGTCACGTGATCAGTGCATGATCAGCCACGTGATCAGTGCATGATCAGGCACGTGATCAGTGCATGATCAGCCACGTGATCAGTGCATGATAGCCACGTGATCAGTGCATGATCAGTCACGTGATCAGTGCATGATCAGTCACGTGATCAGTGCATGATCAGCCACGTGATCAGTGCATGATCAGCCACGTGATCAGTGCATGATCAATTACGTGATCAGTGCATGATCAGTCACGTGATCAGTACATGGTAGCTACGTGATCATTGCATGATCAGCCACGTGAGCAGTGCATGATAGCCACGTGATCAGTGCATGATCAGCCACGTGATCAGTGCATGATCAGTCACGTGATCAGTGCATGATCAGTCACGTGATCAGTGCATGATCAGCCACGTGATCAGTGCATGTCAGTCATGTATCAGTGCATGATAGCCCGTGATCAGTGCATGATCAGTCCCGTGATCAGTGCATGATCAGCCACGTGATCAGTGCATGATAGCCACGTGATCAGTGCATGATCAGTCACGTGATCAGTGCATGATCAGTCACGTGATCAGTGTGTGATCAGCCACGTGAACAGTGCATGCTCAGTCACGTGATCAGGGCCTGCTGAGCTGCGTGATTACTGTCTGCTCATCTGCTTGACAATTGCCAGCTGAGCTGCACGATTCCTGCCTGTCATCTGCTTGACAATTGCCACCTGTGCTGCGTAATTCCTGCCTGCTCATCTGCTTGATTATTGCCAGCTGAGCAGCATGATTTCTCAGAGCTGAGTTCCATGATTATAGCCTGCTGACTGATTCCTGCCTACTCAGCTCTATGTTCATTGCCTCCAGAGGCACATGATCAGTGTATGACACCAAACATGATCAGCACATGATCAGTCACATGATCAGTGCATGATAAGCCACGTGATCAGTGCATGATCAATCATGTGATCAGTGCATGATCAGTCATGTGACCAGTACATGGTAGCTGCGTGATCATTGCATGATCAGCCACGTGATCAGTGCATGATCAGCCACGTGATCAGTGCATGATCAGTCACGTGATAGTGCATGATCAGCCACGTGATCAGTGCATGATATCCACGTGATCAGTGCATGATAGCCACGTGATCAGTGCATGATCAGTCACGTGATCAGTGCATGATCAGTCACGTGATCGTGTGTGATCAGCCACGTGATCAGTGCATGATAGCCACGTGATCAGTGCATGATCAGCACGTGATCAGTGCATGATCAGTCACGTGACCAGTACATGGTAGCTACGTGATCAGTGCATGATCAGCCACGTGATCAGTGCATGATAGCCACGTGATCAGTGCATGATCAGCCACGTGATCAGTGCATGATCAGTCACGTGATCAGTGCATGATCAGCCACGTGATCAGTGCATGATAGCCACGTGATCAGTGCATGATCAGCCACGTGATCAGTGCATGATCAGCCACGTGATCAGTGCATGATCAGTCACGTGATCATGCATGATCAGCCACGTGATCAGTGCATGATAGCCACGTGATGTGCATGATCAGTTACGTGATCAGTGTATGATCAGCCACGTGATCAGTGCATGAGTGCCACGTGATCAGTGCATGATATGTCACGTGACAGTGTGTGATCAGCCACGTGAACAGTGCATGTTCAGCCACGTGATCAGTGCATGATAGCCACGTGATCAGTGCATGATCAGTTACGTGAGCAGTGTATGATCAGCCACGTGATCAGTGCATGGTCAGACACGTGAACAGTGTATGATCAGCCACGTGATCAGTGCATGATATCCACGTGATCAGTGCATGATCATCACGTGATCAGTGTATGATCAGCCACGTGAACAGTGCATGCTCAGTCACGTGATCAGGGCCTGCTGAGCTGCGTGATTACTGTCTGCTCATCTGCTTGACAATTGCCAGCTGAGCTGCACGATTCCTGCCTGTCATCTGCTTGACAATTGCCAGCTGTGCTGCGTAATTCCTGCCTGCTCAGCTGCTTGATTATTGCCAGCTGAGCAGCATGATTCCTCACACCTGAGTTCCATGATTATTGCCTGCTGACTGTTTGATTCGTGCCTACTCAGCTCTTTGTTTATTGCCTCCAGAGGCACATGATCAGTGTATGATAGCAAACATGATCAGCGCATGATCAGTCACATGATCAGCGCCATTAAGTCACGTGATCACTACATGATAGTCATGTGATCAGTCCATGCTCAGTCACGGTATCAGTGCATGATCAGCCACGTGATCAGTGCATGATCAGCCACGTGATCAGTGCATGATAGCCACGTGATCAGTGCATGATCAGTCACGTGATCAGTGCATGATCAGTCACGTGATCAGTGCATGATCAGCCACGTGATCAGTGCATGATCAGTCACCTGATGGGTGTATGATCAGTCACGTGACCTGTACATGGTAGCTACATGATCATTGCATGATCAGCCACGTGAGTAGTGCATGATAGCCACGTGATCAGTGCATGATCAGTCACGTGATCAGTGCATGATCAGTCATGTGATCAGTGCATGATCAGGCACGTGATCAGTGCATGATCAGCCACGTGATCAGTGCATGATAGCCACGTGATCAGTGCATGATCAGTCACGTGATCAGTGCATGATCAGTCACGTGATCAGTGCATGATCAGCCACGTGATCAGTGCATGATCAGCCACGTGATCAGTGCATGATCAGCCACGTGATCAGTGCATGATCAGTCACGTGATCAGTGCATGATCAGTCACGTGATCAGTGCATGATAGCTACGTGATCAGTGCATGATCAGCCACGTGATCAGTGCATGATAGCCACGTGATCAGTGCATGATCAGTCACGTGATCAGTGCATGATCAGTCACGTGATCAGTGCATGATAGCTACGTGATCATGCATGATCAGCCACGTGATCAGTGCATGATAGCCACGTGATCAGTGCATGATCAGCCACGTGATCAGTGCATGATCAGTCACGTGATCAGTGCATGATCAGTCACGTGATCAGTGCATGATCAGCCACGTGATCAGTGCATGATAGCCACGTGATCAGTGCATGATAGCCACGTGATCAGTGCATGATCAGTCACGTGATCAGTGCATGATCAGTCACGTGATCAGTGTGTGATCAGCCACGTGATCAGTGCATGATCAGCCACGTGATCAGTGCATGATCAATCACGTGATCAGTGCATGATCAGTCACGTGATCAGTGCATGATCAGCCACGTGATCAGTGCATGATAGCCACGTGATCAGTGCATGATCAGCCACGTGATCAGTGCATGATCAGCCACGTGATCAGTGCATGATCAGTCACGTGATCATGTGTGATCAGCCACGTGATCAGTGCATGATAGCCACGTGATCAGTGCATGATCAGTCACGTGATCAGTGCATGATCAGCCACGTGATCAGTGCATGATGCCACGTGATCAGTGCATGATAGTCACGTGACAGTGTGTGATCAGCCACGTGATCAGTGCATGATCAGCCACGTGATCAGTGCATGATAGCCACGTGATCAGTGCATGATCAGTCACGTGATCAGTGCATGATCAGCCACGTGATCAGTGCATGATAGCCACGTGATCAGTGCATGATCAGCCACGTGATCAGTGCATGATCAGTCACGTGATCAGTGCATGATAGCACGTGATCAGTGCATGATCAGCCACGTGATCAGTGCATGATAGCCACGTGATCAGTGCATGATCAGTCACGTGATCAGTGCATGATCAGTCACGTGATCAGTGCATGATCAGCCACGTGATCAGTGCATGATCAGTCACGTGATCAGTGCATGATCAGTCACGTGATCAGTGCATGGTAGCTACGTGATCAGTGCATGATCAGCCACGTGATCAGTGCATGATAGCCACGTGATCAGTGCATGATCAGTCACGTGATCAGTGCATGATCAGTCACGTGATCAGTGCATGATCAGCCACGTGATCAGTGCATGATCAGCCACGTGATCAGTGCATGATCAGTCACGTGATCAGTGCATGATAGCTACGTGATCAGTGCATGATCAGCCACGTGATCAGTGCATGATAGCCACGTGATCAGTGCATGATCAGTCACGTGATCAGTGCATGATCAGCCACGTGATCAGTGCATGATAGCCACGTGATCAGTGCATGATCAGCCACGTGATCAGTGCATGATAGCCACGTGATCAGTGCATGATCAGTCACGTGATCAGTGCATGATCAGCCACGTGATCAGTGCATGATCAGTCACGTGATCAGTGCATGATCAGCCACGTGATCAGTGCATGATCAGCCACGTGATCAGTGCATGATCAGTCACGTGATCAGTGCATGATCAGTCACGTGATCAGTGCATGATCAGCCACGTGATCAGTGCATGATCAGTCACGTGATCAGTGCATGATAGCCCGTGATCAGTGCATGATCAGTCACGTGATCAGTGCATGATCAGCCACGTGATCAGTGCATGATAGCCACGTGATCAGTGCATGATCAGTCACGTGATCAGTGCATGATCAGCCACGTGATCAGTGCATGATCAGCCACGTGATCAGTGCATACATCACGTGATCAGTGCATGATCAGCCACGTGATCAGTGCATGATAGCCACGTGATCAGTGCATGATCAGTCACGTGATCAGTGTATGATCAGCCACGTGAACAGTGCATGCTCAGTCACGTGATCAGGGCCTGCTGAGCTGCGTGATTACTGTCTGCTCATCTGCTTGACAATTGCCAGCTGAGCTGCACGATTCCTGCCTGTCATCTGCTTGACAATTGCCAGCTGTGCTGCGTAATTCCTGCCTGCTCATCTGCTTGATTATTGCCAGCTGAGCAGCATGATTTCTCACAGCTGAGTTCCATGATTATTGCCTGCTGACTGATTCCTGCCTACTCAGCTCTTTGTTCATTGCCTCCAGAGGCACATGATCAGTGTATGACACCAAACATGATCAGCACATGATCAGTCACATGATCAGTGCATGATAAGCCACGTGATCAGTGCATGATCAGTCACGTGATCAGTGCATGATCAGTCATGTGACCAGTACATGGTAGCTGCGTGATCAGTGCATGATCAGCCACGTGATCAGTGCATGATAGCCACGTGATCAGTGCATGATCAGTCACGTGATCAGTGCATGATAGCCACGTGATCAGTGCATGATCAGCCACGTGATCAGTGCATGATCAGTCACGTGATCAGTGCATGATAGCTACGTGATCAGTGCATGATCAGCCACGTGATCAGTGCATGATAGCCACGTGATCAGTGCATGATAGCCACGTGATCAGTGCATGATCAGTCACGTGATCAGTGCATGATCAGTCACGTGATCAGTGCATGATCAGCCACGTGATCAGTGCATGATCAGTCACGTGATCAGTATGAGTAGCTACGTGATCAGTGCATGACAGCCACGTGATCAGTGCATGATAGCCACGTGATCAGTGCATGATCAGTCACGTGATCAGTGCATGATCAGCCACGTGATCAGTGCATGAGTGCCACGTGATCAGTGCATGATAGTCACGTGATCAGTGTGTGATCAGCCACGTGATCAGTGCATGATCAGCCACGTGATCAGTGCATGATAGCCACGTGATCAGTGCATGATCAGTCACGTGATCAGTGCATGATCAGCCACGTGATCAGTGCATGATCAGTCACGTGATCAGTGCATGATCAGCCACGTGATCAGTGCATGATCAGTCACGTGATCAGTGCATGATCAGCCACGTGATCAGTGCATGATCAGCCACGTGATCAGTGCATGATCAGCCACGTGATCAGTGCATGATCAGTCACGTGATCAGTGCATGATCATTACGTGATCAGTGCATGATCAGTCACGTGATCAGTGCATGGTAGCTACGTGATCAGTGCATGATCAGCCACGTGATCAGTGCATGATAGCCACGTGATCAGTGCATGATCAGTCACGTGATCAGTGCATGATCAGTCACGTGATCAGTGCATGATCATTACGTGATCAGTGCATGATCAGTCACGTGACCAGTGCATGGTAGCCACGTGATCATTGCATGATCAGCCACGTGATCAGTGCATGATAGCCACGTGATCAGTGCATGATCAGTTACGTGATCAGTGCATGATCAGCCACGTGATCAGTGCATGAGTGCCACGTGATCAGTGCATGATCAGTCACGTGATCAGTGCATGATCAGCCACGTGATCAGTGCATGATCAGCCACGTGATCAGTGCATGATCTCCACGTGATCAGTGCATGATCAGTTACGTGATCAGTGCATGATCAGTCACGTGATCAGTGCATGATAGCCACGTGATCAGTGCATGATCAGTCACGTGATCAGTGCATGATCAGTCACGTGACCTGTACATGGTAGCTACATGATCATTGCATGATCAGCCACGTGATCAGTGCATGATAGCCACGTGATCAGTGCATGATCAGTCACGTGATCAGTGCATGATCAGTCATGTGACCAGTACATGGTAGCTGCGTGATCATGCATGATCAGCCACGTGATCAGTGCATGATAGCCACGTGATCAGTGCATGATCAGTCACGTGATCAGTGCATGATCAGTCACGTGATCAGTGCATGATCAGCCACGTGATCAGTGCATGATCAGTCACGTGATCAGTGCATGATCAGCCACGTGATCAGTGCATGATAGCCACGTGATCAGTGCATGATCAGTCACGTGATCAGTGCATGATCAGTCACGTGATCAGTGCATGATCAGCCACGTGATCAGTGCATGATCAGCCACGTGATCAGTGCATGATCAATTACGTGATCAGTGCATGATCAGTCACGTGACCAGTACATGGTAGCTACGTGATCATTGCATGATCAGCCACGTGAGCAGTGCATGATAGCCACGTGATCAGTGCATGATCAGCCACGTGATCAGTGCATGATCAGTCACGTGATCAGTGCATGATCAGTCACGTGATCAGTGCATGATCAGCCACGTGATCAGTGCATGTCAGTCATGTGTCAGTGCATGATAGCCCGTGATCAGTGCATGATCAGTCCCGTGATCAGTGCATGATCAGCCACGTGATCAGTGCATGATCAGCCACGTGATCAGTGCATGATAGTCACATGATCAGTGCATGATCAGTCACGTGATCAGTGTATGATCAGCCACGTGAACAGTGCATGCTCAGTCACGTGATCAGGGCCTGCTGAGCTGCGTGATTACTGTCTGCTCATCTGCTTGACAATTGCCAGCTGAGCTGCACGATTCCTGCCTGTCATCTGCTTGACAATTGCCAGCTGTGCTGCGTAATTCCTGCCTGCTCAGCTGCTTGATTATTGCCAGCTGAGCAGCATGATTTCTCACAGCTGAGTTCCATGATTATTGCCTGCTGACTGATTCGTGCCTACTCAGCTCTTTGTTCATTGCCTCCAGAGGCACATGATCAGTGTATGATACCAAACATGATCAGCACATGATCAGTCACATGATCAGTGCATGATAAGCCACGTGATCAGTGCATGATCAGTCATGTGATCAGTGCATGATCAGTCATGTGATCAGTGCATGGTAGCTGCGTGATCAGTGCATGATCAGCCACGTGATCAGTGCATGATCAGTCACGTGATCAGTGCATGATCAGTCACGTGATCAGTGCATGATCAGCCACGTGATCAGTGCATGATAGCCACGTGATCAGTGCATGATCAGCCACGTGATCAGTGCATGATCATTCACGTGATCAGTGCATGATCAGGCACGTGATCAGTGCATGATCAGCCACGTGATCAGTGCATGATAGCCACGTGATCAGTGCATGATCAGTCACGTGATCAGTGCATGATCAGTCACGTGACCAGTACATGGTAGCTACGTGATCAGTGCATGATCAGCCACGTGATCAGTGCATGATAGCCACGTGATCAGTGCATGATCAGTCACGTGATCAGTGCATGATCAGTCACGTGATCAGTGCATGATCAGGCACGTGATCAGTGCATGATCAGCCACGTGATCAGTGCATGATAGCCACGTGATCAGTGCATGATCAGTCACGTGATCAGTGCATGATCAGCCACGTGATCAGTGCATGATCAGCCACGTGATCAGTGCATGATCAGCCACGTGATCAGTGCATGATCAGTCACGTGATCAGTGCATGATAGCTACGTGATCAGTGCATGATCAGCCACGTGATCAGTGCATGATCAGCCACGTGATCAGTGCATGATAGCCACGTGATCAGTGCATGATCAGTCACGTGATCAGTGCATGATAGCCACGTGATCAGTGCATGATCAGTCACGTGATCAGTGTGATCAGCCACGTGATCAGTGCATGATGAGCCACGTGATCAGTGCATGATCAATTACGTGATCAGTGCATGATCAGTCACGTGACCAGTACATGGTTGCTACGTGATCGTGCATGATCAGCCACGTGATCAGTGCATGATAGCCACGTGATCAGTGCATGATCAGTCACGTGATCAGTGCATGATCAGTCACGTGATCAGTGCATGATCATTTACGTGATCAGTGCATGATCAGTCACGTGATCAGTATATGATAGCCACGTGATCAGTGCATGACAGCCACGTGATCAGTGCATGATATGTCACGTGACAGGTGTGTGATCAGCCACGTGATCAGTGCATGATCAGCCACGTGATCAGTGCATGATAGCCACGTGATCAGTGCATGATCAGTTACGTGAGCAGTGTATGATCAGCCACGTGATCAGTGCATGGTCAGACACGTGAACAGTGTATGATCAGCCACGTGATCAGTGCATGATATCCAAGTGATCAGTGCATGATCATCACGTGATCAGTGTATGATCAGCCACGTGAACAGTGCATGCTCAGTCACGTGATCAGGGCCTGCTGAGCTGCGTGATTACTGTCTGCTCATCTGCTTGACAATTGCCAGCTGAGCTGCACGATTCCTGCCTGTCATCTGCTTGACAATTGCCAGCTGTGCTGCGTAATTCCTGCCTGCTCAGCTGCTTGATTATTGCCAGCTGAGCAGCATGATTCCTCACAGCTGAGTTCCATGATTATTGCCTGCTGACTGTTTGATTCGTGCCTACTCAGCTCTTTGTTTATTGCCTCCAGAGGCACATGATCAGTGTATGATAGCAAACATGATCAGCGCATGATCAGTCACATGATCAGCGCCATTAAGTCACGTGATCACTACATGATAGTCATGTGATCAGTCCATGCTCAGTCACGGTATCAGTGCATGATCAGCCACGTGATCAGTGCATGATCTGTCACGTGATCATGTATGATCAGCCACGTGATCAGTGCATGATCAGCCACGTGATCAGTGCATGATCAGTACGTGATCAGTGCATGATCAGTCACGTGATCAGTGCATGATAGCCACGTGATCAGTGCATGATCAGCCACGTGATCAGTGCATGATCAGCCACGTGATCAGTGCATGATCAGCCACGTGATCAGTGCATGATCAGTCACGTGATCAGTGCATGATAGACGTGATCAGTGCATGATCAGTCACGTGATCAGTGCATGATAGCCACGTGATCAGTGCATGATCAGTCACGTGATCAGTGCATGATCAGTCACGTGATCAGTGCATGATAGCTACGTGATCAGTGCATGATCAGCCACGTGATCAGTGCATGATAGCCACGTGATCAGTGCATGATCAGTCACGTGATCAGTGCATGATCAGTCACGTGATCAGTGCATGATAGCTGCGTGATCATGCATGATCAGCCACGTGATCAGTGCATGATAGCCACGTGATCAGTGCATGATCAGCCACGTGATCAGTGCATGATCAGTCACGTGATCAGTGCATGATCAGCCACGTGATCAGTGCATGATCAGCACGTGATCAGTGCATGATCAGCCACGTGATCAGTGCATGATAGCCACGTGATCAGTGCATGATCAGCCACGTGATCAGTGCATGATCAGTCACGTGATCAGTGCATGATCAGCCACGTGATCAGTGCATGATCAGCCACGTGATCAGTGCATGATCAATTACGTGATCAGTGCATGATCAGTCACGTGATCAGTGCATGATAGCTACGTGATCAGCATGATCAGCCACGTGATCAGTGCATGATAGCCACGTGATCAGTGCATGATAGCCACGTGATCAGTGCATGATCAGTCACGTGATCAGTGCATGATCAGCCACGTGATCAGTGCATGACAGCCACGTGATCAGTGCATGATCAGTCACGTGATCAGTGCATGATCAGCCACGTGATCAGTGCATGATCAGCCACGTGATCAGTGCATGATCAATTACGTGATCAGTGCATGATCAGTCACGTGATCAGTGCATGATAGCTACGTGATCAGTGCATGATCAGCCACGTGATCAGTGCATGATAGCCACGTGATCAGTGCATGATCAGTCACGTGATCAGTGCATGATCATCACGTGATCAGTGCATGATCAGCCACGTGATCAGTGCATGATCAGCCACGTGATCAGTGCATGATCAGTCACGTGATCAGTGCATGATCAGCCACGTGATCAGTGCATGATCAGTCACGTGATCAGTGCATGATCAGCCACGTGATCAGTGCATGATAGCCACGTGATCAGTGCATGATCAGCCACGTGATCAGTGCATGATAGCCACGTGATCAGTGCATGATCAGTCACGTGATCAGTGCATGATCAGCCACGTGATCAGTGCATGATCAGCCACGTGATCAGTGCATGATCAGTCACGTGATCAGTGCATGATCAGTCACGTGATCAGTGCATGATCAGTCACGTGATCAGTGCATGATCAGCCACGTGATCAGTGCATGATAGCCACGTGATCAGTGCATGATCAGTCACGTGATCAGTGCATGATCAGTCACGTGATCAGTGCATGATCAGCCACGTGATCAGTGCATGATAGTCACGTGATCAGTGCATGATCAGTCACGTGATCAGTGTGTGATCAGCCACGTGATCAGTGCATGATAGCCACGTGATCAGTGCATGATAGCCACGTGATCAGTGCATGATCAGTCACGTGATCAGTGCATGATCAGTCACGTGATCAGTGCATGATCAGCCACGTGATCAGTGCATGATCAGCCACGTGATCAGTGCATGATCAGCCACGTGATCAGTGCATGATCAGTCACGTGATCAGTGCATGATAGCTACGTGATCAGTGCATGATCAGCCACGTGATCAGTGCATGATAGCCACGTGATCAGTGCATGATAGCCACGTGATCAGTGCATGAGAGTCACGTGATCAGTGCATGATCAGTCACGTGATACATGTGTGATCAGCCACGTGATCAGTGCATGATGAGCCACGTGATCAGTGCATGATCAATTACGTGATCAGTGCATGATCAGTCACGTGACCAGTACATGGTTGCTACGTGATCTTGCATGATCAGCCACGTGAGCAGTGCATGATAGCCACGTGATCAGTGCATGATCAGTCACGTGATCAGTGCATGATCAGTCACGTGAACAGTGCATGATCATTTACGTGATCTGTGCATGATCAGTCACGTGACCAGTATATGGTAGCTACGTGATCATTCCATGATCAGCCACGTGAGCAGTGCATGATAGCCACGTGATGTGTGCATGATCAGTTACGTGAGCAGAGTATGATCAGCCACGTGATCAGTGCATGAGTGCCACGTGATCAGTGCATGATATGTCACGTGACAGGTGTGTGATCAGCCACGTGAACAGTGCATGTTCAGCCACGTGATCAGTGCATGATAGCCACGTGATCAGTGCATGATCAGTTACGTGAGCAGTGTATGATCAGCCACGTGATCAGTGCATGGTCAGACACGTGAACAGTGTATGATCAGCCACGTGATCAGTGCATGATATCCACGTGATCAGTGCATGATCATCACGTGATCAGTGTATGATCAGCCACGTGAACAGTGCATGCTCAGTCACGTGATCAGGGCCTGCTGAGCTGCGTGATTACTGTCTGCTCATCTGCTTGACAATTGCCAGCTGAGCTGCATGATTCCTGCCTGTCATCTGCTTGACAATTGCCAGCTGTGCTGCGTAATTCCTGCCTGCTCAGCTGCTTGATTATTGCCAGCTGAGCAGCATGATTCCTCACACCTGAGTTCCATGATTATTGCCTGCTGACTGTTTGATTCGTGCCTACTCAGCTCTTTGTTTATTGCCTCCAGAGGCACATGATCAGTGTATGATAGCAAACATGATCAGCGCATGATCAGTCACATGATCAGCGCCATTAAGTCACGTGATCACTACATGATAGTCATGTGATCAGTCCATGCTCAGTCACGGTATCAGTGCATGATCAGCCACGTGATCAGTGCATGATCAGCCACGTGATCAGTGCATGATAGCCACGTGATCAGTGCATGATCAGTCACGTGATCAGTGCATGATCAGTCACGTGATCAGTGCATGATCATCCACGTGATCAGTGCATGATCAGTCACCTGATGGGTGTATGATCAGTCACGTGACCTGTACATGGTAGCTACGTGATCATGCATGATCAGCCACGTGATCAGTGCATGATAGCCACGTGATCAGTGCATGATCAGTCACGTGATCAGTGCATGATCAGTCACGTGATCAGTGCATGATCAGCCACGTGATCAGTGCATGATCAGCCACGTGATCAGTGCATGATCAGCCACGTGATCAGTGCATGATAGCCACGTGATCAGTGCATGATCAGTCACGTGATCAGTGCATGATCAGTCACGTGATCAGTGTGTGATCAGCCACGTGATCAGTGCATGCTCAGTCACGTGATCAGGGCCTGCTGAGCTGCGTGATTACTGTCTGCTCATCTGCTTGACAATTGCCAGCTGAGCTGCACGATTCCTGCCTGTCATCTGCTTGACAATTGCCACCTGTGCTGCGTAATTCCTGCCTGCTCATCTACTTGATTATTGCCAGCTGAGCAGCATGATTTCTCAGAGCTGAGTTCCATGATTATAGCCTGCTGACTGATTCCTGCCTACTCAGCTCTATGTCATTGCCTCCAGAGGCACATGATCAGTGTGTGACACCAAACATGATCAGCACATGATCAGTCACATGATCAATGCATGATAAGCCACGTGATCAGTGCATGATCAATTATGTGATCAGTGCATGATCAGTCATGTGACCAGTACATGGTAGCTGCGTGATCATTGCATGATCAGCCACGTGATCAGTGCATGATAGCCACGTGATCAGTGCATGATCAGTCACGTGATCAGTGCATGATCAGTCACGTGATCAGTGCATGATCAGTTACGTGATCAGTGCATGATCAGTCACGTGATCAGTGCATGATAGCTACGTGATCAGTGCATGATCAGCCACGTGATCAGTGCATGATAGCCACGTGATCAGTGCATGATAGTCACGTGATCAGTGCATGATCAGTCACGTGATCGTGCATGATCAGCCACGTGATCAGTGCATGATCCCACGTGATCAGTGCATGATAGCCACGTGATCAGTGCATGATCAGTCACGTGATCAGTGCATGATCAGTCACGTGATCAGTGCATGATCAGCCACGTGATCAGTGCATGATCAGCCACGTGATCAGTGCATGATCAGTCACGTGATCAGTGCATGATCAGTCACGTGATCAGTGCATGATCAGCCACGTGATCAGTGCATGATCAGTCACGTGATCAGTGCATGATAGCCACGTGATCAGTGCATGACAGCCACGTGATCAGTGCATGATAGTCACGTGACAGTGTGTGATCAGCCACGTGATCAGTGCATGATCAGCCACGTGATCAGTGCATGATAGCCACGTGATCAGTGCATGATCAGCTTCGTGAGCAGTGTATGATCAGCCACGTGATCAGTGCATGGTCAGACACGTGATCAGTGTATGATCAGCCACGTGATCAGTGCATGATATCCACGTGATCAGTGCATGATCATCACGTGATCAGTGTATGATCAGCCACGTGAACAGTGCATGCTCAGTCACGTGATCAGGGCCTGCTGAGCTGCGTGATTACTGTCTGCTCATCTGCTTGACAATTGCCAGCTGAGCTGCACGATTCCTGCCTGTCATCTGCTTAACAATTGCCAGCTGTGCTGCGTAATCCTGCCTGCTCAGCTGCTTGATTATTGCCAGCTGAGCAGCATGATTCCTCACAGCTGAGTTCCATGATTATTGCCTGCTGACTGTTTGATTCGTGCCTACTCAGCTCTTTTTTATTGCCTCCAGAGGCACATGATCAGTGTATGATAGCAAACATGATCAGCGCATGATCAGTCACATGATCAGCGCCATTAACTCACGTGATCACTACATGATAGTCATGTGATCAGTCCATGCTCAGTCACGGTATCAGTGCATGATCAGCCACGTGATCAGTGCATGATCAGTCACGTGATCATGTGTGATCAGCCACGTGATCAGTGCATGATCAGCCACGTGATCAGTGCATGATCAATTACGTGATCAGTGCATGATCAGTCACGTGATCAGTGCATGGTAGCTACGTGATCAGTGCATGATCAGCCACGTGATCAGTGCATGATAGCCACGTGATCAGTGCATGATCATCCACGTGATCAGTGCATGATCAGTCACGTGATCAGTGCATGATATAGACGTGATCAGTGCATGATCAGTCACGTGATCAGTGCATGATAGCCACGTGATCAGTGCATGATCAGTCACGTGATCAGTGCATGATCAGTCACGTGATCAGTGCATGATAGCTACGTGATCAGTGCATGATCAGCCACGTGATCAGTGCATGATAGCCACGTGATCAGTGCATGATCAGTCACGTGATCAGTGCATGATCAGTCACGTGACCAGTGCATGATAGCTGCGTGATCATGGCATGATCAGCCACGTGATCAGTGCATGATAGCCACGTGATCAGTGCATGATCAGCCACGTGATCAGTGCATGATCAGTCACGTGATCAGTGCATGATCAGCCACGTGATCAGTGCATGATCAGTCACGTGATCAGTGCATGATCAGCCACGTGATCAGTGCATGATAGCCACGTGATCAGTGCATGATCAGCCACGTGATCAGTGCATGATCAGTCACGTGATCAGTGCATGATCAGCCACGTGATCAGTGCATGATCAGCCACGTGATCAGTGCATGATCAGTCACGTGATCAGTGCATGATCAGTCACGTGATCAGTGCATGATAGCCACGTGATCAGTGCATGATCAGCCACGTGATCAGTGCATGATAGCCACGTGATCAGTGCATGATCAGCCACGTGATCAGTGCATGATCAGTCACGTGATCAGTGTGTGATCAGCCACGTGATCAGTGCATGACAGCCACGTGATCAGTGCATGATCAGTCACGTGATCATGTGTGATCAGCCACGTGATCAGTGCATGATCAGCCACGTGATCAGTGCATGATCAATTACGTGATCAGTGCATGATCAGTCACGTGATCAGTGCATGATAGCTACGTGATCAGTGCATGATCAGCCACGTGATCAGTGCATGATAGCCACGTGATCAGTGCATGATCAGTCACGTGATCAGTGCATGATCATCACGTGATCAGTGCATGATAGCCACGTGATCAGTGCATGATCAGCCACGTGATCAGTGCATGATCAGTCACGTGATCAGTGCATGATCAGCCACGTGATCAGTGCATGATCAGGCACGTGATCAGTGCATGATCAGCCACGTGATCAGTGCATGATAGCCACGTGATCAGTGCATGATCAGCCACGTGATCAGTGCATGATAGCCACGTGATCAGTGCATGATCAGTCACGTGATCAGTGCATGATCAGCCACGTGATCAGTGCATGATCAGCCACGTGATCAGTGCATGATCAGTCACGTGATCAGTGCATGATCAGTCACGTGATCAGTGCATGATCAGTCACGTGATCAGTGCATGATCAGCCACGTGATCAGTGCATGATAGCCACGTGATCAGTGCATGATCAGTCACGTGATCAGTGCATGATCAGTCACGTGATCAGTGCATGATCAGCCACGTGATCAGTGCATGATAGTCACGTGATCAGTGCATGATCAGTCACGTGATCAGTGTGTGATCAGCCACGTGATCAGTGCATGATCAGCCACGTGATCAGTGCATGATAGCCACGTGATCAGTGCATGATCAGTCACGTGATCAGTGCATGATCAGTCACGTGATCAGTGCATGATCAGCCACGTGATCAGTGCATGATCAGCCACGTGATCAGTGCATGATCAGTCACGTGATCAGTGCATGATCAGTCACGTGATCAGTGCATGATAGCTACGTGATCAGTGCATGATCAGCCACGTGATCAGTGCATGATAGCCACGTGATCAGTGCATGATAGCCACGTGATCAGTGCATGAGAGTCACGTGATCAGTGCATGATCAGTCACGTGATACATGTGTGATCAGCCACGTGATCAGTGCATGATGAGCCACGTGATCAGTGCATGATCAATTACGTGATCAGTGCATGATCAGTCACGTGACCAGTACATGGTTGCTACGTGATCTTGCATGATCAGCCACGTGAGCAGTGCATGATAGCCACGTGATCAGTGCATGATCAGTCACGTGATCAGTACATGATCAGTCACTTGAACAGTGCATGATCATTGACGTGATCTGTGCATGATCAGTCACGTGACCAGTATATGGTAGCTACGTGATCATTCCATGATCAGCCACGTGAGCAGTGCATGATAGCCACGTGATGTGTGCATGATCAGTTACGTGAGCAGAGTATGATCAGCCACGTGATCAGTGCATGAGTGCCACGTGATCAGTGCATGATATGTCACGTGACAGGTGTGTGATCAGCCACGTGAACAGTGCATGTTCAGCCACGTGATCAGTGCATGATAGCCACGTGATCAGTGCATGATCAGTTACGTGAGCAGTGTATGATCAGCCACGTGATCAGTGCATGGTCAGACACGTGAACAGTGTATGATCAGCCACGTGATCAGTGCATGATATCCACGTGATCAGTGCATGATCATCACGTGATCAGTGTATGATCAGCCACGTGAACAGTGCATGCTCAGTCACGTGATCAGGGCCTGCTGAGCTGCGTGATTACTGTCTGCTCATCTGCTTGACAATTGCCAGCTGAGCTGCATGATTCCTGCCTGTCATCTGCTTGACAATTGCCAGCTGTGCTGCGTAATTCCTGCCTGCTCAGCTGCTTGATTATTGCCAGCTGAGCAGCATGATTCCTCACACCTGAGTTCCATGATTATTGCCTGCTGACTGTTTGATTCGTGCCTACTCAGCTCTTTGTTTATTGCCTCCAGAGGCACATGATCAGTGTATGATAGCAAACATGATCAGCGCATGATCAGTCACATGATCAGCGCCATTAAGTCACGTGATCACTACATGATAGTCATGTGATCAGTCCATGCTCAGTCACGGTATCAGTGCATGATCAGCCACGTGATCAGTGCATGATCAGCCACGTGATCAGTGCATGATCAGCCACGTGATCAGTGCATGATCAGTCACGTGATCAGTGCATGATCAGTCACGTGATCAGTGCATGATGATCCACGTGATCAGTGCATGATCAGTCACTGATGGGTGTATGATCAGTCACGTGACCTGTACATGGTAGCTACGTGATCATGCATGATCAGCCACGTGATCAGTGCATGATAGCCACGTGATCAGTGCATGATCAGTCACGTGATCAGTGCATGATCAGTCACGTGATCAGTGCATGATCAGCCACGTGATCAGTGCATGATCAGCCACGTGATCAGTGCATGTCCAGCCACGTGATCAGTGCATGATCAGCCACGTGATCAGTGCATGATCAGTCACGTGATCAGTGCATGATCAGTCACGTGATCAGTGTGTGATCAGCCACGTGATCAGTGCATGCTCAGTCACGTGATCAGGGCCTGCTGAGCTGCGTGATTACTGTCTGCTCATCTGCTTGACAATTGCCAGCTGAGCTGCACGATTCCTGCCTGTCATCTGCTTGACAATTGCCACCTGTGCTGCGTAATTCCTGCCTGCTCATCTACTTGATTATTGCCAGCTGAGCAGCATGATTTCTCAGAGCTGAGTTCCATGATTATAGCCTGCTGACTGATTCCTGCCTACTCAGCTCTATGTCATTGCCTCCAGAGGCACATGATCAGTGTGTGACACCAAACATGATCAGCACATGATCAGTCACATGATCAATGCATGATAAGCCACGTGATCAGTGCATGATCAATTATGTGATCAGTGCATGATCAGTCACGTGACCAGTACATGGTAGCTGCGTGATCATTGCATGATCAGCCACGTGATCAGTGCATGATAGCCACGTGATCAGTGCATGATCAGTCACGTGATCAGTGCATGATCAGTCACGTGATCAGTGCATGATCAATTACGTGATCAGTGCATGATCAGTCACGTGACCAGTGCATGGTAGCTGCGTTATCATTGCATGATCAGCCACGTGATCAGTGCATGATAGCCACGTGATCAGTGCATGATAGTCACGTGATCAGTGCATGATCAGTCACGTGATACGTGTGTGATCAGCCACGTGATCAGTGCATGATATCCACGTGATCAGTGCAGGATAGCCACGTGATCAGTGCATGATCAGTCACGTGATCAGTGCATGATCAGTCACGTGATCAGTGCATGATCAGCCACGTGATCAGTGCATGATCAGCCACGTGATCAGTGCATGATCAATCACGTGATCAGTACATGATCAGTCACGTGAACAGTGCATGATCATTTACATGATCATTGCATGATCAGTCACGTGATCAGTGCATGATAGCCACGTGATCAGTGCATGATCAGCCACGTGATCAGTGCATGATAGTCACGTGACAGTGTGTGATCAGCCACGTGATCAGTGCATGATCAGCCACGTGATCAGTGCATGATAGCCACGTGATCAGTGCATGATCAGTTACGTGAGCAGTGTATGATCAGCCACGTGATCAGTGCATGGTCAGACACGTGATCAGTGTATGATCAGCCACGTGATCAGTGCATGATATCCACGTGATCAGTGCATGATCATCACGTGATCAGTGTATGATCAGCCACGTGAACAGTGCATGCTCAGTCACGTGATCAGGGCCTGCTGAGCTGCGTGATTACTGTCTGCTCATCTGCTTGACAATTGCCAGCTGAGCTGCACGATTCCTGCCTGTCATCTGCTTGACAATTGCCAGCTGTGCTGCGTAATCCTGCCTGCTCAGCTGCTTGATTATTGCCAGCTGAGCAGCATGATTCCTCACAGCTGAGTTCCATGATTATTGCCTGCTGACTGTTTGATTCGTGCCTACTCAGCTCTTTGTTTATTGCCTCCAGAGGCACATGATCAGTGTATGATAGCAAACATGATCAGCGCATGATCAGTCACATGATCAGCGCCATTAAGTCACGTGATCACTACATGATAGTCATGTGATCAGTCCATGCTCAGTCACGGTATCAGTGCATGATCAGCCACGTGATCAGTGCATGATCAGTCACGTGATCATGTGTGATCAGCCACGTGATCAGTGCATGATCAGCCACGTGATCAGTGCATGATCAATACGTGATCAGTGCATGATCAGTCACGTGATCAGTGCATGATAGCTACGTGATCAGTGCATGATCAGCCACGTGATCAGTGCATGATAGCCAGTGCATGATCATGCACGTGATCAGTGCATGATCAGTCACGTGATCAGTGCATGATAGACACGATCAGTGCATGATCAGTCACGTGATCAGTGCATGATAGCCACGTGATCAGTGCATGATCAGTCACGTGATCAGTGCATGATCAGTCACGTGATCAGTGCATGATAGCTACGTGATCAGTGCATGATCAGCCACGTGATCAGTGCATGATAGCCACGTGATCAGTGCATGATCAGTCACGTGATCAGTGCATGATCAGTCACGTGATCAGTGCATGGTAGCTGCGTGATCATGCATGATCAGCCACGTGATCAGTGCATGATAGCCACGTGATCAGTGCATGATCAGCCACGTGATCAGTGCATGATCAGTCACGTGATCAGTGCATGATCAGCCACGTGATCAGTGCATGATCAGGCACGTGATCAGTGCATGATCAGCCACGTGATCAGTGCATGATAGCCACGTGATCAGTGCATGATCAGCCACGTGATCAGTGCATGATCAGTCACGTGATCAGTGCATGATCAGCCACGTGATCAGTGCATGATCAGCCACGTGATCAGTGCATGATCAATCACGTGATCAGTGCATGATCAGTCACGTGATCAGTGCATGATAGCTACGTGATCAGTGCATGATCAGCCACGTGATCAGTGCATGATAGCCACGTGATCAGTGCATGATCAGCCACGTGATCAGTGCATGATCAGTCACGTGATCAGTGCATGATCAGCCACGTGATCAGTGCATGACAGCCACGTGATCAGTGCATGATCAGTCACGTGATCAGTGCATGATCAGCCACGTGATCAGTGCATGATCAGCCACGTGATCAGTGCATGATCAATTACGTGATCAGTGCATGATCAGTCACGTGATCAGTACATGGTTGCTACGTGATCAGTGCATGATCAGCCACGTGATCAGTGCATGATAGCCACGTGATCAGTGCATGATCAGTCACGTGATCAGTGCATGATCATCACGTGATCAGTGCATGATAGCCACGTGATCAGTGCATGATCAGCCACGTGATCAGTGCATGATCAGTCACGTGATCAGTGCATGATCAGCCACGTGATCAGTGCATGATCAGCCACGTGATCAGTGCATGATCAGCCACGTGATCAGTGCATGATAGCCACGTGATCAGTGCATGATCAGCCACGTGATCAGTGCATGATAGCCACGTGATCAGTGCATGATCAGTCACGTGATCAGTGCATGATCAGCCACGTGATCAGTGCATGATCAGCCACGTGATCAGTGCATGATCAGTCACGTGATCAGTGCATGATCAGTCACGTGATCAGTGCATGATCAGTCACGTGATCAGTGCATGATCAGCCACGTGATCAGTGCATGATAGCCACGTGATCAGTGCATGATCAGTCACGTGATCAGTGCATGATCAGTCACGTGATCAGTGCATGATCAGCCACGTGATCAGTGCATGATAGTCACGTGATCAGTGCATGATCAGTCACGTGATCAGTGTGTGATCAGCCACGTGATCAGTGCATGATCAGCCACGTGATCAGTGCATGATAGCCACGTGATCAGTGCATGATCAGTCACGTGATCAGTGCATGATCAGTCACGTGATCAGTGTGTGATCAGCCACGTGATCAGTGCATGATCAGCCACGTGATCAGTGCATGATCAGCCACGTGATCAGTGCATGATCAGTCACGTGATCAGTGCATGATAGCCACGTGATCATTGCATGATCAGCCACGTGATCAGTGCATGATAGCCACGTGATCAGTGCATGATAGCCACGTGATCAGTGCATGAGAGTCACGTGATCAGTGCATGATCAGTCACGTGATACATGTGTGATCAGCCACGTGATCAGTGCATGATGAGCCACGTGATCAGTGCATGATCAATTACGTGATCAGTGCATGATCAGTCACGTGACCAGTACATGGTTACTACGTGAGGCTTGCATGATCAGCCACGTGAGCAGTGCATGATAGCCACGTGATCAGTGCATGATCAGTCCCGTGATCAGTACATGATCAGTCACGTGAACAGTGCATGATCATTTACGTGATCAGTGCATGATCAGTCACGTGACCAGTATATGGTAGCTACGTGATCATTCCATGATCAGCCACGTGAGCAGTGCATGATAGCCACGTGATGTGTGCATGATCAGTTACGTGAGCAGAGTATGATCAGCCACGTGATCAGTGCATGAGTGCCACGTGATCAGTGCATGATATGTCACGTGACAGGTGTGTGATCAGCCACGTGAACAGTGCATGTTCAGCCACGTGATCAGTGCATGATAGCCACGTGATCAGTGCATGATCAGTTACGTGAGCAGTGTATGATCAGCCACGTGATCAGTGCATGGTCAGACACGTGAACAGTGTATGATCAGCCACGTGATCAGTGCATGATATCCACGTGATCAGTGCATGATCATCACGTGATCAGTGTATGATCAGCCACGTGAACAGTGCATGCTCAGTCAGGTGATCAGGGCCTGCTGAGCTGCGTGATTACTGTCTGCTCATCTGCTTGAAAATTGCCAGCTGAGCTGCATGATTCCTGCCTGTCATCTGCTTGACAATTGCCAGCTGTGCTGCGTAATTCCTGCCTGCTCAGCTGCTTGATTATTGCCAGCTGAGCAGCATGATTCCTCACACCTGAGTTCCATGATTATTGCCTGCTGACTGTTTGATTCGTGCCTACTCAGCTCTTTGTTTATTGCCTCCAGAGGCACATGATCAGTGTATGATAGCAAACATGATCAGCGCATGATCAGTCACATGATCAGCGCCATTAAGTCACGTGATCACTACATGATAGTCATGTGATCAGTCCATGCTCAGTCACGGTATCAGTGCATGATCAGCCACGTGATCAGTGCATGATCAGCCACGTGATCAGTGCATGATAGCTATGTGATCAGTGCATGATCAGTCACGTGATCAGTGCATGATCAGTCACGTGATCAGTGCATGATAGCCACGTGATCAGTGCATGATCAGTCACTGATGGGTGTATGATCAGTCACGTGACCTGTACATGGTAGCTACGTGATCATGCATGATCAGCCACGTGATCAGTGCATGATAGCCACGTGATCAGTGCATGATCAGTCACGTGATCAGTGCATGATCAGTCACGTGATCAGTGCATGATCAGCCACGTGATCAGTGCATGATCAGGCACGTGATCAGTGCATGTCAGCCAAGTGATCAGTGCATGATAGCCACGTGATCAGTGCATGATCAGTCACGTGATCAGTGCATGATCAGTCACGTGATCAGTGTGTGATCAGCCACGTGATCAGTGCATGCTCAGTCACGTGATCAGGGCCTGCTGAGCTGCGTGATTACTGTCTGCTCATCTGCTTGACAATTGCCAGCTGAGCTGCACGATTCCTGCCTGTCATCTGCTTGACAATTGCCACCTGTGCTGCGTAATTCCTGCCTGCTCATCTACTTGATTATTGCCAGCTGAGCAGCATGATTTCTCAGAGCTGAGTTCCATGATTATAGCCTGCTGACTGATTCCTGCCTACTCAGCTCTATGTCATTGCCTCCAGAGGCACATGATCAGTGTATGACACCAAACATGATCAGCACATGATCAGTCACATGATCAATGCATGATAAGCCACGTGATCAGTGCATGATCAATTATGTGATCAGTGCATGATCAGTCATGTGACCAGTACATGGTAGCTGCGTGATCATTGCATGATCAGCCACGTGATCAGTGCATGATAGCCACGTGATCAGTGCATGATCAGTCACGTGATCAGTGCATGATCAGTCACGTGATCAGTGCATGATCAATTACGTGATCAGTGCATGATCAGTCACGTGACCAGTGCATGGTAGCTACGTGATCATTGCATGATCAGCCACGTGATCAGTGCATGATAGCCACGTGATCAGTGCATGATAGTCACGTGATCAGTGCATGATCAGTCACGTGATAGTGTGTGATCAGCCACGTGATCAGTGCATGATATCCACGTGATCCGTGCATGATAGCCACGTGATCAGTGCATGATTAGTCACGTGATCAGTGCATGATCAGTCACGTGATCGTGCATGATCAGCCACGTGATCAGTGCATGATGAGCCACGTGATCAGTGCATGATCAATTACGTGATCAGTGCATGATCAGTCACGTGACCAGTACATGGTAGCTACGTGATCATTGCATGATCAGCCACGTGATCAGTGCATGATAGCCACGTGATCAGTGCATGATCAGCCACGTGATCAGTGCATGATCAGCCACGTGATCAGTGCATGATCAGTCACGTGATCATGTGTGATCAGCCACGTGATCAGTGCATGATGAGCCACGTGATCAGTGCATGATCAATTACGTGATCAGTGCATGATCAGTCACGTGACCAGTGCATGGTAGCCACGTGATCAGTGCATGATCAGCCACGTGAGCAGTGCATGATAGCCACGTGATCAGTGCATGATCAGTCACGTGATCAGTGCATGATCAGTCACGTGATCAGTGCATGATCAGCCACGTGATCAGTGCATGATCAGTCACGTGATCAGTGCATGATAGCCACGTGATCAGTGCATGATCAGCCACGTGAGCAGTGCATGATAGCCACGTGATCAGTGCATGATCAGTCACGTGATCAGTGTATGATCAGCCACGTGATCAGTGCATGATATCCACGTGATCAGTGCATGATCATCACGTGATCAGTGTATGATCAGCCACGTGAACAGTGCATGCTCAGTCACGTGATAAGGGCCTGCTGAGCTGCGTGATTACTGTCTGCTCATCTGCTTGAAAATTGCCAGCTGAGCTGCATGATTCCTGCCTGTCATCTGCTTGACAATTGCCAGCTGTGCTGCGTAATTCCTGCCTGCTCAGCTGCTTGATTATTGCCAGCTGAGCAGCATGATTCCTCACACCTGAGTTCCATGATTATTGCCTGCTGACTGTTTGATTCGTGCCTACTCAGCTCTTTGTTTATTGCCTCCAGAGGCACATGAACAGTGTATGATAGCAAACATGATCAGCGCATGATCAGTCACATGATCAGCGCCATTAAGTCACGTGATCACTACATGATAGTCATGTGATCAGTCCATGCTCAGTCACGGTATCAGTGCATGATCAGCCACGTGATCAGTGCATGATCAGCCAGGTGATCAGTTCATGATAGCTATGTGATCAGTGCATGATCAGTCACGTGATCAGTGCATGATCAGGCAGGTGATCAGTGCATGATCAGCCACGTGATCAGTGCATGATCAGTCACCTGATGGGTGTATGATCAGTCACGTGACCAGTACATGGTAGCTACATGATCATTGCATGATCAGCCACGTGAGTAGTGCATGATAGCCACGTGATCAGTGCATGATCAGTCACGTGATCAGTGCATGATCAGCCACGTGATCAGTGCATGATAGCCACGTGATCAGTGCATGATCAGTCACGTGATCAGTGCATGATCAGTCACGTGATCAGTGCATGATCAGCCACGTGATCAGTGCATGATCAGCCACGTGATCAGTGCATGATCAGCCACGTGATCAGTGCATGATCAGTCACGTGATCAGTGTATGATCATTCACGTGATCAGTACATGTAGCTACGTGATCAGTGCATGATCAGCCACGTGATCAGTGCATGATAGCCACGTGATCAGTGCATGATCAGTCACGTGATCAGTGCATGATCAGTCACGTGACCAGTACATGGTAGCTACGTGATCATGCATGATCAGCCACGTGATCAGTGCATGATAGCCACGTGATCAGTGCATGATCAGCCACGTGATCAGTGCATGATCAGTCACGTGATCAGTGCATGATCAGCCACGTGATCAGTGCATGATCAGCCACGTGATCAGTGTATGTCAGCCACGTGATCAGTGCATGATAGCCACGTGATCAGTGCATGATCAGTCACGTGATCAGTGCATGATCAGTCACGTGATCAGTGTGTGATCAGCCACGTGAACAGTGCATGCTCAGTCACGTGATCAGGGCCTGCTGAGCTGCGTGATTACTGTCTGCTCATCTGCTTGACAATTGCCAGCTGAGCTGCACGATTCCTGCCTGTCATCTGCTTGACAATTGCCACCTGTGCTGCGTAATTCCTGCCTGCTCATCTGCTTGATTATTGCCAGCTGAGCAGCATGATTTCTCAGAGCTGAGTTCCATGATTATAGCCTGCTGACTGATTCCTGCCTACTCAGCTCTTTGTTCATTGCCTCCAGAGGCACATGATCAGTGTATGACACCAAACATGATCAGCACATGATCAGTCACATGATCAGTGCATGATAAGCCACGTGATCAGTGCATGATCAATTATGTGATCAGTGCATGATCAGTCATGTGACCAGTGCATGGTAGCTGCGTGATCATTGCATGATCAGCCACGTGATCAGTGCATGATAGCCACGTGATCAGTGCATGATCAGTCACGTGATCAGTGCATGATCAGTCACGTGATCAGTGCATGATCAGTCACGTGATCAGTGCATGATCAGTCACCTGATCAGTGCATGATCAGTCACGTGATCAGTGCATGGTAGCTACGTGATCATTGCATGATCAGCCACGTGATCAGTGCATGATAGCCACGTGATCAGTGCATGATAGCCACGTGATCAGTGCATGATCAGTCACGTGATACGTGTGTGATCAGCCACGTGATCAGTGCATGATCCACGTGATCAGTGCATGATAGCCACGTGATCAGTGCATGATCAGTCACGTGATCAGTGCATGATCAGTCACGTGATCAGTGTGTGATCAGCCACGGATCAGTGCATGATCAGCCACGTGATCAGTGCATGATCAATTACGTGATCAGTGCATGATCAGTCACGTGATCAGTGCATGATAGCTACGTGATCAGTGCATGATCAGCCACGTGATCAGTGCATGATAGCCACGTGATCAGTGCATGATAGCCACGTGATCAGTGCATGATAGCCACGTGATCAGTGCATGATCAGTCACGTGATCATGTGTGATCAGCCACGTGATCAGTGCATGATAGCCACGTGATCAGTGCATGATCAGCCACGTGATCAGTGCATGATCAGTCACGTGATCAGTGCATGATCAGTCACGTGATCAGTGCATGATCAGCCACGTGATCAGTGCATGATAGCCACGTGATCAGTGCATGATCAGTCACGTGATCAGTGCATGATCAGCCACGTGATCAGTGCATGATCAGCCACGTGATCAGTGCATGATCAGCCACGTGATCAGTGCATGATCAGCCACGTGATCAGTGCATGATCAGTCACGTGATCAGTACATGATCAGTCACGTGAACAGTGCATGATCATTTACGTGATCTGTGCATGATCAGTCACGTGACCAGTATATGGTAGCTACGTGATCATTCCATGACGAGCCACGTGAGCAGTGCATGATAGCCACGTGATGTGTGCATGATGAGTTACGTGAGCAGAGTATGATCAGCCACGTGATCAGTGCATGAGTGCCACGTGATCAGTGCATGATATGTCACGTGACAGGTGTGTGATCAGCCACGTGAACAGTGCATGTTCAGCCACGTGATCAGTGCATGATAGCCACGTGATCAGTGCATGATCAGTTACGTGAGCAGTGTATGATCAGCCACGTGATCAGTGCATGGTCAGACACGTGAACAGTGTATGATCAGCCACGTGATCAGTGCATGATATCCAAGTGATCAGTGCATGATCAATCACGTGATCAGTGTATGATCAGCCACGTGAACAGTGCATGCTCAGTCACGTGATCAGGGCCTGCTGAGCTGCGTGATTACTGTCTGCTCATCTGCTTGACAATTGCCAGCTGAGCTGCACGATTCCTGCCTGTCATCTGCTTGACAATTGCCAGCTGTGCTGCGTAATTCCTGCCTGCTCAGCTGCTTGATTATTGCCAGCTGAGCAGCATGATTCCTCACACATGAGTTCCATGATTATTGCCTGCTGACTGTTTGATTCGTGCCTACTCAGCTCTTTGTTTATTGCCTCCAGAGGCACATGATCAGTGTATGATAGCAAACATGATCAGCGCATGATCAGTCACATGATCAGCGCCATTAAGTCACGTGATCACTACATGATAGTCATGTGATCAGTCCATGCTCAGTCACGGTATCAGTGCATGATCAGCCACGTGATCAGTGCATGATCTGTCACATGATCAGTGTATGATCAGCCACGTGATCAGTGCATGATCAGTCACGTGATCAGTGCATGATCATTCACGTGACCAGTACATGATAGCTACATGATCATTGCATGATCAGCCACGTGATAGTGCATGATAGCCACGTGATCAGTGCATGATCAGTCACGTGATCAGTGCATGATCAGTCACGTGACCAGTACATGGTAGCTGCGTGATCATGCATGATCAGCCACGTGAGCAGTGCATGATAGCCACGTGATCAGTGCATGATCAGACACGTGATCAGTGCATGATCAGTCACGTGATCAGTGCATGATCAGCCACGTGATCAGTGCATGATCAGGCACGTGATCAGTGCATGTCAGCCACGTGATCAGTGCATGATAGCCACGTGATCAGTGCATGATCAGTCACGTGATCAGTGCATGATCAGTCACGTGATCAGTGTGTGATCAGCCACGTGAACAGTGCATGCTCAGTCACGTGATCAGGGCCTGCTGAGCTGCGTGATTACTGTCTGCTCATCTGCTTGACAATTGCCAGCTGAGCTGCATGATTCCTGCCTGTCATCTCTTGACAATTGCCACCTGTGCTGAGTAATTCCTGCCTGCTCATCTACTTGATTATTGCCAGCTGAGCAGCATGATTTCTCAGAGGTGAGTTCCATGATTATAGCCTGCTGACTGATTCCTGCCTACTCAGCTCTATGTTCATTGCCTCCAGAGGCACATGATCAGTGTGTGACACCAAACATGATCAGCACACGATCAGTCAAATAATATATGCATGATAAGCCAGGTGATCAGTGCATGATCAATTATGTGATCAGTGCATGATCAGTCATGTGACCAGTACATGGTAGCTGCGTGATCATTGCATGATCAGCCACGTGAACAGTGCATGATAGCCACGTGATCAGTGCATGATCAATCACGTGATCTGTGCATGATCAGTCACGGGATCAGTGCATGATCAATTACCTGATCAGTGCATGATCAGTCACGTGACCAGTGCATGGTAGCTACGTGATCATTGCATGATCAGCCACGTGATCAGTGCATGATAGCCACGTGATCAGTGCATGATAGTCACGTGATCAGTGCATGATAAGTCACGTGATACGTGTGTGATCAGCCACGTGATCAGTGTATGTTATCCACGTGATCAGTGCAGGATAGCCACGTGATTACTTCATGATTATTTACGTGATCTGTACATGATCAGTCACGTGATTCGTGTGTGATCAGCCACCGGATAAATGCGTGATGAGCCATGTGATCAGTGCAGGATAAATTACGTGATCAGTGCATGATCAGTCACATGACCAGTACATGGTAGCTACGTGATCATTGCGTGATCAGCCACGTGATCAGTGTATGAAAGCTACGTGATCAGTGCATGATAGCCACATGATCAGTGCATGAGAGCCACGTGATCAGTGCATGATCAGTCACGTGATACATGTGTGATCAGCCACGTGATCAGTGCATGATGAGCCACGTGATCAGTGCAGGATCAATTACGTGATCAGTGCATGATCAGTCACCTGATGGGTGTATGATCATTCACGTGACCTGTACATGGTAGCTACATGATCATTGCATGATAGCCACGTGAGTAGTGCATGATAGCCACGTGATCACTGCATGATCAGTCACGTGATCAGTGCATGATCAGTCATGTGACCAGTACATGGTAGCTGGGTAATCATCGAATGATCGGCCACGTGAGCAGTGCATGATAGCCACGTGATCAGTACATGATCAGACACGAGATCAGTGCATGATAGCCACGTGATCAGTGCATGATAGCCACGTGATCAGTGCATGATCAGTCACGTGATACGTGTGTGATCAGCCAAGTGATCAGTGCATGTTATCCACGTGATCAGTGCAGGATAGCCACGTGATCACTTCATGATTATTTACGTGATCTGTACATGATCAGTCACGTGATACGTGTGTGATCAGCCACCGGATCAGTGCGTGATGAGCCATGTGATCAGTGCAGGATCAATTACGTGATCAGTGCATGATCAGTCACATGACCAGTACATGGTAGCTACGTGATCATTGCGTGATCAGCCACGTGATCAGTGCATGATAGCTACGTTATCAGTGCATGATAGCCACATGATCAGTGCATGAGACTCACGTGATCAGTGCATGATCAGTCACGTGATACATGTGTGATCAGCCATGTGATCAGTGCACAATGAGCCACGTGATCAGTGCAGGATCAATTACGTGATCAGTGCATGATCAGTCACGTGACCAGTACATGGTTACTACGTGAGGCTTGCATGATCACCCACGTGAGCAGAGCATGATAGCCACGTGATCAGTGCATGATCAGTCCCGTGATCAGTACATGATCAGTCACTTGAACAGTGCATGATCATTGACGTGATCTGTGCATGATCAGTCACGTGACCAGTATATGGTAGCTAAGTGATCATTCCATGATGAGCCACGTGAGCAGTGCATGATAGCCACGTGATGTGTGCATGATCAGTTACGTGAGCAGAGTATGATCAGCCACGTGATCAGTGCATGAGTGCCACGTGATCAGTGCATGATATGTCACGTGACAGGTGTGTGATCAGCCACGTGAACAGTGCATGTTCAGCCACGTGATCAGTGCATGATAGCCACGTGATCAGTGCATGATCAGTTAACTGAGCAGTGTATGATCAGCCACGTGATCAGTGCATGGTCAGACACGTGAACAGTGTATGATCAGCCACGTGATCAGTGCATGATATCCACGTGATCAGTGCATGATCATCACATGATCAGTGTATGATCAGCCACGTGAATAGTGCATGCTCAGTCACGTGATAAGGGCCTGTTGAGCTGCGTGATTACTGTCTGCTCATCTGCTTGAAAATTGCCAGCTGGGCTGCATGATTCTTGCATGTCATCTGGTTGACAATTGCCAGCTGTGCTGCGTAATTCCTGCCTGCTCAGCTGCTTGATTATTGCCAGTTGAGCAGCATGATTCATCACACCTGAGTTCCGTGATTATTGCCTGCTGACTGTCTGATTCGTGCCTACTCAGCTCTTTGTTTATTGCCTCCAGAGGCAAATGATCGGTGTATGATAGCAAACATGATCAGCGCATGATCAGTCATATGATCAGAGCCATTAAGTCACGTGATCACTACATGATAGTCATGTGATCAGTCCATGCTCAGTCACGGTATCAGTGCATGATCAGCCACGTGATCAGTGCATGCTCAGCCAGGTGATCATTTCATGATAGCTATGTGATCAGTTCATGATTTGTCACGTCATCTGTGCATGACCAGGCAGGTGGTCAGTGTATGATCATCGACGTGATCAGTGCATGATCCGTCACCTAATGGGTGTATGATCAGTCACCTGACTTGTACATGGTAGCTGCGTGATCATCGCATGATCAGCCACGTGAGCAGTGCATGATAGCCACGTGATCAGTGCATGATCAGACACGAGATCAGTGCATGATCAGTCACGTGATCAGTGCATGATCAGCCACGTGATCAGTGCATGACCAGGCACGTGATCAGTGAATGTCCAGCCAAGTGATCAGTGCATGATAGCCACGTGATCAGTGCATGATCAATCACATGATCAGTGCATGATCAGTCACGTGATAGGTGTGTGATCAGCCACGTGAACAGTGCATGCTCAGTCACGTGATCAGGGCCTGCTGAGCTGCGTGATTACTGTCTGCTCATCTGCTTGACAATTTCCAGCTGAGCTGCACGATTCCTGCCTGTCATCTCCTTGACAATTGCCACCTGTGCTGCGTAATTCCTGCCTGCTCATCTACTTGATTATTGCCAGCTGAGCAGCATGATTTCTCAGAGGTGAGTTCCATGATTATAGCCTGCTGACTGATTCCTGCCTACTCAGCTCTATGTTCATTGCCTCCAGAGGCACATGATCAGTGTGTGACACCAAACATGATCAGCACATGATCAGTCACATAATATATGCATGATAAGCCAGGTGATCAGTGCATGATCAATTATGTGATCAGTGCATGATCAGTCATGTGACCAGTACATGGTAGCTGCGTGATCATTGCATGATCAGCCACGTGAGCAGTGCATGATAGCCACGTGATCAGTGCATGATCAATCACGTGATCTGTGCATGATCAGTCACGGGATCAGTGCATGATCAATTACCTCATCAGTGCATGATCAGTCACGTGACCAGTGCATGGTAGCTACGTGATCATTGCATGATCAGCCACGTGATCAGTGCCTGATAGCCACGTGATCAGTGCATGATAGTCACGTGATCAGTGCATGATCAGTCACGTGATACGTGTGTGATCAGCCACGTGATCAGTGCATGTTATCCACGTGATCAGTGCAGGATAGCCACGTGATCACTTCATGATTATTTACGTGATCTGTACATGATCAGTCACGTGATTCGTGTGTGATCAGCCACCGGATCAGTGCGTGATGAGCCATGTGATCAGTGCAGGATCAATTACGTGATCAGTGCATGATCAGTCACATGACCAGTACATGGTAGCTACGTGATCATTGCGTGATCAGCCACGTGATCAGTGCATGATAGCTACCTGATCAGTGCATGATAGCCACATGATCAGTGCATGAGAGCCACGTGATCAGTGCATGATCAGTCACGTGATACATGTGTGATCAGCCACGTGATCAGGGCGTGATGAGCCACGTGATCAGTGCAGGATCAATTACGTGATCAGTGCATGATCAGTCACGTTACCAGTACATGGTTGCAACGTGATCTTTGCATGATCAGCCACGTGAGCAGAGCATGATAGCCACGTGTTCAGTGCATGATCAGTCACGTGATCAGTACATTATCAGTCACTTGAACAGTGCATGATCATTGACGTGATCTGTGCATGATCAGTCACGTGACCAGTATATGGTAGCTACGTGATCACTCCATGACGAGCCACGTGAGCAGTGCATGATAGCCACGTGATGTGTGCATGATCAGTTACGTGAGCAGAGTATGATCAGCCACGTGATTAGTGCATGATATCCACGTGATCAGTGCATGATCATCACGTGATCAGTGTATGATCAGCCACGTGAATAGTGCATGCTCAGTCACGTGATAAGGGCCTGTTGAGCTACGTGATTACTGTCTGCTCATCTGCTTGAAAATTGCCAGCTGGGCTGCATGATTCTTGCCTGTCATATGCTTGACAATTGCCAGCTGTGCTGCATAATTCCTGCCTGCTCAGCTGCTTGATTATTGCCAGCTGAGCAGCATGATTCCTCACAGTTGAGTTCCATGATTATTGCCTGCTGACTGTTTGATTCGTGCCTACTAAGCTCTTTTTTTATTGCCTCCAGAGGCACATGATCAGTGTATGATAGCAAACATGATCAGCGCATGATCAGTCACATGATCAGCGCCATTAACTCACGTGATCACTACATGATAGTCATGTGATCAGTCCATGCTCAGTCACGGTATCAGTGCATGATCAGCCACGTGATCAGTGCATGATCTGTGACGTGATACATGTGTGATCAGCCACGTGATCAGTGCATGATGAGCCTCGTGATCAGTGCAGGATCAAATACGTGATCAGTGCATGATCAGTCACGTGACCAGTACATGGTTGCTAGGTGATCGTTGCATGATCAGCCACGTGAGCAGAGCATGATAGACACTTGGTCAGTGTATGATCATCCACGTGATCAGTGCACGGGCAGTCATGTTATCAGTGCATGATATAGACGTGAACAGTGCATGATCAGTCTCGTGATCAGTGCATGATAGCCACGTGATCAGTGCATGATCAGTCACCTGATGGGGGTAAGATCATTCACGTGACCTGTACATGGTAGCTACATGATCATTGCATGATCAGCCACGTGAGTAGTTCATGATAGCCACGTGATCACTGCATGATCAGTCACGTGATCAGTGCATGATCAGTCACGTGACCAGTACATGGTAGCTGCGTGAACATGGCATGATCAGCCACGTGAGCAGTGCATGATAGCCACGTGATCAGTGCATGATCAGACACGAGATCAGTGCATGATCAGTCACGTTATCAGTGCATGATCAGCCACGTGATCAGTGCATGACCAGGCACGTGATCAGTGTATGTCCAGCCAAGTGATCAGTGCATGATAGCAACGTGATCAGTGCATGATCAGCCACATGATCAGTGCATGATCAGTTATGTGATCAGTGTATGATCAGCCACGTGATCAGTGCATGATCAGCCACATGATCAGTGCATGATCAATTACGTGATCAGTGCATGATCAGTCACGTGACCAGTACATGGTAGCTACGTGATCATTGCCTGATCAGCCACGTGATTAGTGCACGATAGCCACGTGGTCAGTCCATGATAGCCACGTGATCAGTGCATGCTCATTCATGTGATTCGTGTGTGATCAGCCAAGTGATCAGTGCATGACAGCCACGTGATCAGTGCATGATCAGTCACGTGATACATGTGTGATCAGCCACGTGATCAGTGCATGATGAGCCACGTGATCAGTGCAGGGTCAATTACGTGATCAGTGCATGATCAGTCACGTGACCAGTACATGGTTGCTAGGTGATCGTTGCATGATCAGCCACGTGAGCAGAGCATGATAGCCACGTGATCAGTGCATGATCAGTCACGTGATCAGTGCATGATTATCAGGTGATCAGTGCATGATAGCCACGTGATCAGTACATGATCAGACACGAAATCAGTGCATGATCAGTCACGTGATCAGTGCATGATCAGCCACGTGATCAGTGCATGACCAGGCACGTGATCAGTGTATGTCCAGCCACGTGATCAGTGCATGATAGCTACGTGATCAGTGCATGATAGCCACATGATCAGTGCATGAGAGCCACGTGATCAGTGCATGATCAGTCACGTGATACATGTATGATCAGCCACGTGATCAGTGCATGATGAGCCACGTGATCACTTCATGATTATTCAGGTGATCTGTACATGATCAGTCACGTGAACAGTGCATGATCAGTCATGTGATCAGTGTATGACCAGCCAAGTGATCAGTGCATTATAGCCACGTGATCAGTGCATGATCAATCACATGATCAGTGCATGATCAGTCACGTGATCGGTGTATGATCAGCCACGTGATCAGTGCATGATAGTCACGTGATCAGTGCATGATCAGTCACGTGATACGTGTGTCATCAGCCACGTGATCAGTGCATGTTATCCACGTGATCAGTGCAGGATAGCCACGTGATCACTTCATGATTATTTACGTGATCTGTACATGATCAGTCACGTGATTCGTGTGTGATCAGCCACCGGATCAGTGCGTGATGAGCCATGTGATCAGTGCAGGATCAATTGCGTGATCAGTGCATGATCAGTCACATGACCAGTACATGGTAGCTATGTGATCATTGCGTGATCAGCCACGTGATCAGTGCATGATAGCTACGTGATCAGTGCATGATAGCCACATGATCAGTGCATGAGCCTCACGTGATCATTGCATGATCAGTCACGTGATACATGTGTGATCAGCCATGTGATCAGTGCACAATGAGCCACGTGATCAGTGCAGGATCAATTACGTGATCAGTGCATGATCAGTCACGTTACCAGTACATGGTTACTACGTGAGGCTTGCATGATCACCCACGTGAGCAGAGCATGATAGCCACGTGATCAGTGCATGATCAGTCACGTGATCAGTACATGATCAGTCACTTGAACAGTGCATGATCATTGACGTGATCTGTGCATGATCAGTCACGTGACCAGTATATGGTAGCTAAGTGATCATTCCATGATGAGCCACGTGAGCAGTGCATGATAGCCACGTGATGTGTGCATGATCAGTTACGTGAGCAGAGTATGATCAGCCACGTGATCAGTGCATGAGTGCCACGTGATCAGTGCATGATATGTCACGTGACAGGTGTGTGATCAGCCACGTGAACAGTGCATGTTCAGCCACGTGATCAGTGCATGATAGCCACGTGATCAGTGCATGATCAGTTACCTGAGCAGTGTATGATCAGCCACGTGATCAGTGCATGGTCAGACACGTGAACAGTGTATGATCAGCCACGTGATCAGTGCATGATATCCACGTGATCAGTGCATGATCATCACGTGATCAGTGTATGATCAGCCACGTGAATAGTGCATGCTCAGTCACGTGATAAGGGCCTGTTGAGCTGCGTGATTACTGTCTGCTCATCTGCTTGAAAATTGCCAGCTGGGCTGCATGATTCTTGCATGTCATCTGGTTGACAATTGCCAGCTGTGCTACGTAATTCCTGCCTGCTCAGCTGCTTGATTATTGCCAGTTGAGCAGCATGATTCATCACACCTGTGTTCCGTGATTATTGCCTGCTGACTGTCTGATTCGTGCCTACTCAGCTCTTTGTTTATTTCCTCCACAGGCAAATGATCGGTGTATGATAGCAAACATGATCAGCGCATGATCAGTCACATGATCAGAGCCATTAAGTCACGTGATCACTACATGATAGTCATGTGATCAGTCCATGCTCAGTCACGGTATCAGTGCATGATCAGCCACGTGATCAGTGCATGCTCAGCCAGGTGATCATTTCATGATAGCTATGTGATCAGTTCATGATTTGTCACGTGATCTGTGCATGACCAGGCAGGTGGTCAGTGTATGATCATCGACGTGATCAGTGCATGATCCGTCACCTAATGGGTGTATGATCAGTCACCTGACTTGTACATGGTAGCTGCGTGATCATCGCATGATCAGCCACGTGAGCAGTGCATGATAGCCACGTGATCAGTGCATGATCAGACACTAGATCAGTGCATGATCAGTCACGTGATCAGTGCATGATCAGCCACGTGATCAGTGCATGACCAGGCACGTGATCAGTGAATGTCCAGCCAAGTGATCAGTGCATGATAGCCACGTGATCAGTGCATGATCAATCACATGATCAGTGCATGATCAGTCACGTGATAGGTGTGTGATCAGCCACGTGAACAGTGCATGCTCAGTCACGTGATCAGGGCCTGCTGAGCTGCGTGATTACTGTCTGCTCATCTGCTTGACAATTTCCAGCTGAGCTGCACGATTCCTGCCTGTCATCTCCTTGACAATTGCCACCTGTGCTGCGTAATTCCTGCCTGCTCATCTACTTGATTATTGCCAGCTGAGCAGCATGATTTCTCAGAGCTGAGTTCCATGATTATAGCCTGCTGACTGATTCCTGCCTACTCAGCTCTATGTTCATTGCCTCCAGAGGCACATGATCAGTGTGTGACACCAAACATGATCAGCACATGATCAGTCACATAATATATGCATGATAAGCCAGGTGATCAGTGCATGATCAATTATGTGATCAGTGCATGATCAGTCATGTGACCAGTACATGGTAGCTGCGTGATCATTGCATGATCAGCCACGTGAGCAGTGCATGATAGCCACGTGATCAGTGCATGGTCAATCACGTGATCTGTGCATGATCAGTCACGGGATCAGTGCATGATCAATTACCTGATCAGTGCATGATCAGTCACGTGACCAGTGCATGGTAGCTAGGTGATCATTGCATGATCAGCCACGTGATCAGTGCCTGATAGCCACGTGATCAGTGCATGATAGTCACGTGATCAGTGCATGATCAGTCACGTGATACGTGTGTGATCAGCCACGTGATCAGTGCATGTTATCCACGTGATCCGTGCAGGATAGCCACGTGATCACTTCATGATTATTTACGTGATCTGTACATGATCAGTCACGTGATTCGTGTTTGATCAGCCACCGGATCAGTGCGTGATGAGCCATGTGATCAGTGCAGGATCAATTACGTGATCAGTGCATGATCAGTCACATGACCAGTACATGGTAGCTACGTGATCATTGCGTGATCAGCCAAGTGATCAGTGCATGATAGCTACCTGATCAGTGCATGATAGCCACATGATCAGTGCATGAGAGCCACGTGATCAGTGCATGATCAGTCACGTGATACATGTGTAATCAGCCAAGTGATCAGGGCGTGATGAGCCACGTGATCAGTGCAGGATCAATTACGTGATCAGTGCATGATCAGTCACGTTACCAGTACATGGTTGCAACGTGATCTTTGCATGATCAGCCACGTGAGCAGAGCATGATAGGCACGTGATCAGTGCATGATCAGTCACGTGATCAGTACATTATCAGTCACTTGAACAGTGCATGATCATTGACGTGATCTGTGCATGATCAGTCACGTGACCAGTATATGGTAGCTACGTGATCACTCCATGACGAGCCACGTGAGCAGTGCATGATAGCCACGTGATGTGTGCATAATCAGTTACGTGAGCAGAGTATGATCAGCCACGTGATTAGTGCATGATATCCACGTGATCAGTGCATGATCATCACGTGATCAGTGTATGATCAGCCACGTGAATAGTGCATGCTCAGTCACGTGATAAGGGCCTGTTGAGCTACGTGATTACTGTCTGCTCATCTGCTTGAAAATTGCCAGCTGGGCTGCATGATTCTTGCCTGTCATATGCTTGACAATTGCCAGCTGTGCTGCATAATTCCTGCCTGCTCAGCTGCTTGATTATTGCCAGCTGAGCAGCGTGATTCCTCACACCTGACTTCCATGATTATTGCCTGCTGACTGTTTGATTCGTGCCTACTCAGCTCTTTGTTTATTGCCTCCAGAGGCAAATGAATGGTGTATGATAGCAAACATGATCAGCGCATGATCAGTCACATGATCAGAGCCATTAAGTCACGTGATCACTACATGATAGTCATGTGATCAGTCCATGCTCAGTCACGGAATCAGTGCATGTACAGCCACGTAATCAGTGCATGATCAGCCAGGTGATCATTTCATGATAGCTATGTGATCAGTTCATGATTTGTCACGTGATCTGTGCATGACCAGGCAGGTGGTCAGTGTATGATCATCGACGTGATCAGTGCATGATCCGTCACCTAATGGGTGTATGATCAGTCACCTGACCGGTACGTGGTAGCTACATGATCATTGCATGGTCAGCCACGTGAGTAGTGCATGATAGCCACGTGATCAGTGCATGATCAATCACGTGATCAGTGTATGACCAGCCAAGTGATCAGTGCATGATAGCCACGTGATAAGTGCATGATCAGTCACGTGATCAGTGCATGATCAGTCACGTGATCAGTGGATGATCAGCCACGTGATCAGTGCATGATCAGCCACATGATCAGTGAATGACCAATTACGTGATCAGTGCATGATCAGTCACCTGATGGGTGTATGATCATTCACGTGACCTGTACATTGTAGCTACATGATCATTGCATGATCAGTCACGTGAGTAGTGCATGATAGCCACGTGATCACTGCATGATCAGTCACGTGATCAGTGCATGATCAGTCATGTGACCAGTACATGGTAGCTGTGTGATCATCGCATGATCAGCCACGTGAGCAGTGCATGATAGCCACGTGATCAGTGCATGATCAGACACGAGATCAGTGCATGATCAGTCACGTGATCAGTGCATGATCAGCCACGTGATCAGTGCATGACCAGGCACGTGATCAGTGTATGTCCAGCCATGTGATCAGTGCATAATAGCCACGTGATCAGTGCATGATCAGTCACATGATCAGTGCATGATCAGTCACGTGATAGGTGTGTGATCAGCCACGTGAACAGTGCATGCTCAGTCACGTGATCAGGGCCTGCTGAGCTGCGTGATTACTGTCTGCTCATCTGCTTGACAATTTCCAGCTGAGCTGCACGATTCCTGCCTGTCATCTCCTTGACAATTGCCACCTGTGCTGCGTAATTCCTGCCTGCTCATCTACTTGATTATTGCCAGCTGAGCAGCATGATTTCTCAGAGCTGAGTTCCATGATTATAGCCTGCTAACTGATTCCTGCCTACTCAGCTCTATGTTCATTGCCTCCAGAGGCACATGATCAGTGTGTGACACCAAACATGATCAGCACATGATCAGTCACATAATCAATGCATGATAAGCCAGGTGATCAGTGCATGATCAATTATGTGATCAGTGCATGATCAGTCATGTGACCAGTACATGGTAGCTGCGTGAATATTGCATGATCAGCCATGTGAGCAGTGCATGATAGCCATGTGATCAGTGCATGATCAGTCACGTGACCAGTGCATGGTAGCTACGTGAGCATTGCATTATCAGCCACGTGATCAGTGCATGATAGCCACGTGATCAGTGCATGATAGCCACGTGATCAGTGCATGATCAGTCACGTGATACGTGTGTGATCAGGCACTTGATCAGTGCATGTTATCCATGTGATCAGTGCAGGATAGCCACGTGATCACTTCATGATTATTTACGTGATCTGTACATGATCAGTCACGTGATACGTGTGTGATCAGCCACCGGTCAGTGCGTGATGAGCCATGTGATCAGTGCAGGATCAATTACGTGATCAGTGCATGATCAGTCACATGACCAGTACATGGTAGCTACGTGATCATTGCGTGATCAGCCACGTGATCAGTGCATGATAGCTACGTGATCAGTGCATGATAGCCACATGATCTGTGCATGAGAGCCACGTGATCAGTGCATGATCAGTCACGTGATACATGTGTGATCAGCCACGTGATCAGTGCATGATGAGCCACGTGATCACTTCATGATTATTCACGTGATCTGTATATGATCAGTCACGTGAACAGTGCATGATCAGTCATGTGATCAGTGTATGACCAGCCAAGTGATCAGTGCATGATAGCCACGTGATCAGTGCATGATCAGTCACGTGATCAGTGTATGATCAGCCACGTGATCAGTGCATGATCAGCCAAATGATAAGTGCATGATCAATTACGTGATCAGTGCATGATCAGCCACGTGATCAGTGCATGATCAGTCACGTGATCAGTACATGATCAGGCACGTGAACAGTGCATGATCATTTACGTGATCTGTGCATGATCAGTCACGTGACCAGTATATGGTAGCTACATGATCATTCCCTGATGAGCCACGTGAGCAGTACATGATAGAAACTTGATGTGTCCATGATGAGTTATGTGAGCAGAGTATGATCAGCCACGTGATCAGTGCATGAGTGCCACGTGATCAGTGCATGATCAGTTACGTGAGCAGTGTATGATCAGCCACGTGATCAGTGCATGGTCAGACACGTGAACAGTGTATGATCAGCCACGTGATCAGTGCATGATATCCAAGTGATCAGTGCATGATCAATCACGTGATCAGTGTTTGATCAGCCACGTGAACAGTGCATGCTCAGTCACGTGATCAGGGCCTGCTGAGCTGCGTGATTACTGTCTGCTCATCTGCTTGACAATTGCCAGCTGAGCTGCACGATTCCTGAGTGTCATCTGCTTGACAATTGCCAGCTGTGCTGTGTAATTCCTGCCTGCTCAGCTGCTTGATTATTGCCAGCTGAGCAGGATGATTCCTCACACATGAGTTCCATGATTATTGCCTGCTGACTGTTTGATTCGTGCCTACTCAGCTCTTTGTTTATTGCCTCCAGAGGCACATGATCAGTGTATGATAGCAAACATGATCAGCACATGATCAGTCACATGATCAGCGCCATTAAGTCACGTGATCACTACATGATAGTCATGTGATCAGTCCATGCTCAGTCACGGTATCAGTGCATGATCAGCCACGTGATCAGTGCATGATCTGTCACATGATTAGTGTATGATCACCCACGTGATCAGTGCATGATCAGTCACCTGATGGGTGTATGATCATTCACGTGACCTGTACATGGTAGTTACATGATCATTGCATGATCAGCCACGTGAGTAGTGCATGATAGCCACGTGATCACTGCATGATCAGTCACGTGATCAGTGCATGATCAGTCATGTGACCAGTACATGGTAGCTGTGTGATCATCGCATGATCAGCCACGTGAGCAGTGCATGATAGCCACGTGATCAGTGCATGATCAGACACGAGATCATTGCATGATCCATCACGTGATCAGTGCATGATCAGCCACGTGATCAGTGCATGACCAGGCACGTGATCAGTGTATGTCCAGCCAAGTGATCAGTGCATGATAGCCACGTGATCAGTGCATGATCAATCACATGATCAGTGCATGATCAGTCACGTGATAGGTGTGTGATCAGCCACGTGAACAGTGCATGCTCAGTCACGTGATCAGGGCCTGCTGAGCTGCGTGATTACTGTCTGCTCATCTGCTTTACAATTTCCAGCTGAGCTGCATGATTCCTGCCTGTCATCTCCTTGACAATTGCCACCTGTGCTGAGTAATTCCTGCCTGCTCATCTACTTGATTATTGCCAGCTGAGCAGCATGATTTCTTAGAGGTGAGTTCCATGATTATAGCCTGCTGACTGATTCCTGCCTACTCAGCTCTATGTTCATTGCCTCCAGAGGCACATGATCAGTGTGTGACACCAAACATGATCAGCACACGATCAGTCAAATAATATATGCATGATAAGCCAGGTGATCAGTGCATGATCAATTATGTGATCAGTGCATGATCAGTCATGTGACCAGTACATGGTAGCTGCGTGATCATTGCATGATCAGCCACGTGAGCAGTGCATGATAGCCACGTGATCAGTGCATGATCAATCACGTGATCTGTGCATGATCAGTCACGGGATCAGTGCATGATCAATTACCTGATCAGTGCATGATCAGTCACGTGACCAGTGCATGGTAGCTACGTGATCATTGCATGATCAGCCACGTGATCAGTGCATGATAGCCACGTGATCAGTGCATGATAGTCACGTGATCAGTGCATGATAAGTCACGTGATACGTGTGTGATCAGCCACGTGATCAGTGCATGTTATCCACGTGATCAGTGCAGGATAGCCACGTGATTACTTCATGATTATTTACGTGATCTGTACATGATCAGTCACGTGATTCGTGTGTGATCAGCCACCGGATAAATGCGTGATGAGCCATGTGATCAGTGCAGGATAAATTACGTGATCAGTGCATGATCAGTCACATGACCAGTACATGGTAGCTACGTGATCATTGCGTGATCAGCCACGTGATCAGTGTATGAAAGCTACGTGATCAGTGCATGATAGCCACATGATCAGTGCATGAGAGCCACGTGATCAGTGCATGATCAGTCACGTGATACATGTGTGATCAGCCACGTGATCAGTGCATGATGAGCCACGTGATCAGTGCAGGATCAATTACGTGATCAGTGCATGATCAGTCACCTGATGGGTGTATGATCATTCACGTGACCTGTACATGGTAGCTACATGATCATTGCATGATAGCCACGTGAGTAGTGCATGATAGCCACGTGATCACTGCATGATCAGTCACGTGATCAGTGCATGATCAGTCATGTGACCAGTACATGGTAGCTGCGTGATCATCGCATGATCGGCCACGTGAGCAGTGCATGATAGCCACGTGATCAGTACATGATCAGACACGAGATCAGTGCATGATAGCCACGTGATCAGTGCATGATAGCCACGTGATCAGTGCATGATCAGTCACGTGATACGTGTGTGATCAGCCACGTGATCAGTGCATGTTATCCACGTGATCAGTGCAGGATAGCCACGTGATCACTTCATGATTATTTACGTGATCTGTACATGATCAGTCACGTGATACGTGTGTGATCAGCCACCGGATCAGTGCGTGATGAGCCATGTGATCAGTGCAGGATCAATTACGTGATCAGTGCATGATCAGTCACATGACCAGTACATGGTAGCTACGTGATCATTGCGTGATCAGCCACGTGATCAGTGCATGATAGCTACGTGATCAGTGCATGATAGCCACATGATCAGTGCATGAGACTCACGTGATCAGTGCATGATCAGTCACGTGATACATGTGTGATCAGCCATGTGATCAGTGCACAATGAGCCACGTGATCAGTGCAGGATCAATTACGTGATCAGTGCATGATCAGTCACGTGACCAGTACATGGTTACTACGTGAGGCTTGCATGATCAGCCACGTGAGCAGAGCATGATAGCCACGTGATCAGTGCATGATCAGTCCCGTGATCAGTACATGATCAGTCACTTGAACAGTGCATGATCATTGACGTGATCTGTGCATGATCAGTCACGTGACCAGTATATGGTAGCTAAGTGATCATTCCATGATGAGCCACGTGAGCAGTGCATGATAGCCACGTGATGTGTGCATGATCAGTTACGTGAGCAGAGTATGATCAGCCACGTGATCAGTGCATGAGTGCCACGTGATCAGTGCATGATATGTCACGTGACAGGTGTGTGATCAGCCACGTGAACAGTGCATGTTCAGCCACGTGATCAGTGCATGATAGCCACGTGATCAGTGCATGATCAGTTACCTGAGCAGTGTATGATCAGCCACGTGATCAGTGCATGGTCAGACACGTGAACAGTGTATGATCAGCCACGTGATCAGTGCATGATATCCACGTGATCAGTGCATGATCATCACGTGATCAGTGTATGATCAGCCACGTGAATAGTGCATGCTCAGTCACGTGATAAGGGCCTGTTGAGCTGCGTGATTACTGTCTGCTCATCTGCTTGAAAATTGCCAGCTGGGCTGCATGATTCTTGCATGTCATCTGGTTGACAATTGCCAGCTGTGCTGCGTAATTCCTGCCTGCTCAGCTGCTTGATTATTGCCAGTTGAGCAGCATGATTCATCACACCTGAGTTCCGTGATTATTGCCTGCTGACTGTCTGATTCGTGCCTACTCAGCTCTTTGTTTATTTCCTCCAGAGGCAAATGATCGGTGTATGATAGCAAACATGATCAGCGCATGATCAGTCACATGATCAGAGCCATTAAGTCACGTGATCACTACATGATAGTCATGTGATCAGTCCATGCTCAGTCACGGTATCAGTGCATGATCAGCCACGTGATCAGTGCATGCTCAGCCAGGTGATCATTTCATGATAGCTATGTGATCAGTTCATGATTTGTCACGTGATCTGTGCATGACCAGGCAGGTGGTCAGTGTATGATGATCGACGTGATCAGTGCATGATCCGTCACCTAATGGGTGTATGATCAGTCACCTGACTTGTACATGGTAGCTGCGTGATCATCGCATGATCAGCCACGTGAGCAGTGCATGATAGCCACGTGATCAGTGCATGATCAGACACGAGATCAGTGCATGATCAGTCACGTGATCAGTGCATGATCAGCCACGTGATCAGTGCATGACCAGGCACGTGATCAGTGAATGTCCAGCCAAGTGATCAGTGCATGATAGCCACGTGATCAGTGCATGATCAATCACATGATCAGTGCATGATCAGTCACGTGATAGGTGTGTGATCAGCCACGTGAACAGTGCATGCTCAGTCACGTGATCAGGGCCTGCTGAGCTGCGTGATTACTGTCTGCTCATCTGCTTGACAATTTCCAGCTGAGCTGCACGATTCCTGCCTGTCATCTCCTTGACAATTGCCACCTGTGCTGCGTAATTCCTGCCTGCTCATCTACTTGATTATTGCCAGCTGAGCAGCATGATTTCTCAGAGGTGAGTTCCATGATTATAGCCTGCTGACTGATTCCTGCCTACTCAGCTCTATGTTCATTGCCTCCAGAGGCACATGATCAGTGTGTGACACCAAACATGATCAGCACATGATCAGTCACATAATATATGCATGATAAGCCAGGTGATCAGTGCATGATCAATTATGTGATCAGTGCATGATCAGTCATGTGACCAGTACATGGTAGCTGCGTGAACATTGCATGATCAGCCACGTGAGCAGTGCATGATAGCCACGTGATCAGTGCATGATCAATCACGTGATCTGTGCATGATCAGTCACGGGATCAGTGCATGATCAATTACCTGATCAGTGCATGATCAGTCACGTGACCAGTGCATGGTAGCTACGTGATCATTGCATGATCAGCCACGTGATCAGTGCCTGATAGCCACGTGATCAGTGCATGATAGTCACGTGATCAGTGCATGATCAGTCACGTGATACGTGTGTGATCAGCCACGTGATCAGTGCATGTTATCCACGTGATCAGTGCAGGATAGCCACGTGATCACTTCATGATTATTTACGTGATCTGTACATGATCAGTCACGTGATTCGTGTGTGATCAGCCACCGGATCAGTGCGTGATGAGCCATGTGATCAGTGCAGGATCAATTACGTGATCAGTGCATGATCAGTCACATGACCAGTACATGGTAGCTACGTGATCATTGCGTGATCAGCCACGTGATCAGTGCATGATAGCTACGTGATCAGTGCATGATAGCCACATGATCTGTGCAAGAGAGCCACGTGATCAGTGCATGATCAGTCACGTGATACATGTGTGATCAGCCACGTGATCAGTGCATGATGAGCCACGTGATCACTTCATGATTATTCAGGTGATCTGTACATGATCAGTCACGTGAACAGTGCATGATCAGTCATGTGATCAGTGTATGACCAGCCAAGTGGTCAGTGCATGATAGCCACGTGATCTGTGCATGATCAGTCACGTGATCAGTGCATGATCAGTCACGTGATCAGTGTATGATCAGCCACGTGATCAGTGCATGATCAGCCAAATGATAAGTGCATGATCAATTACGTGATCAGTGCATGATCAGCCAAATGATAAGTGCATGATCAGTCACGTGATCAGTACATGATCAGGCACGTGAACAGTGCATGATCATTTACGTGATCTGTGCATGATCAGTCACGTGACCAGTATATGGTAGCTACATGATCATTCCCTGACGAGCCACGTGAGCAGTACATGATAGAAACTTGATGTGTCCATGATGAGTTACGTGAGCAGAGTATGATCAGCCACGTGATCAGTGCATGAGTGCCACGTGATCAGTGCATGATATGTCACGTGACAGGTGTGTGATCAGCCACGTGAACATTGCATGTTCAGCCACGTATTCAGTGCATGATAGCCACGTGATCAGTGCATGATCAGTTACGTGAGCAGTGTATGATCAGCCACGTGATCAGTGCATGGTCAGACACGTGAACAGTGTATGATCAGCCACGTGATCAGTGCATGATATCCAAGTGATCAGTGCATGATCAATCACGTGATCAGTGTTTGATCAGCCACGTGAACAGTGCATGCTCAGTCACGTGATCAGGGCCTGATGAGCTGCGTGATTACTGTCTGCTCATCTGCTTGACAATTGCCAGCTGAGCTGCAGGATTCCTGCGTGTCATCTGCTTGACAATTGCCAGCTGTGCTGTGTAATTCCTGCCTGCTCAGCTGCTTGATTATTGCCAGCTGAGCAGAATGATTCCTCAAACCTGAGTTCCATGATTATTGCCTGCTGACTGTTTGATTCGTGCCTACTCAGCTCTTTGTTTATTGCCTCCAGAGGCACATGATCAGTGTATGATAGCAAACATGATCAGCACATGATCAGTCACATGATCAGCGCCATTAAGTCACGTGATCACTACATGATAGTCATGTGATCAGTCCATGCTCAGTCACGGTATCAGTGCATGATCAGCCACGTGATCAGTGCATGATCTGTCACATGATTAGTGTATGATCACCCACGTGATCAGTGCATGATCAGTCACCTGATGGGTGTATGATCATTCACGTGACCTGTACATGGTAGTTACATGATCATTGCATGATCAGCCACGTGAGTAGTGCATGATAGCCACGTGATCACTGCATGATCAGTCACGTGATCAGTGCATGATCAGTCATGTGACCAGTACATGGTAGCTGTGTGATCATCGCATGATCAGCCACGTGAGCAGTGCATGATAGCCACGTGATCAGTGCATGATCAGACACGAGATCAGTGCATGATCAGTCACGTGATCAGTGCATGATCAGCCACGTGATCAGTGCATGACCAGGCACGTGATCAGTGTATGTCCAGCCAAGTGATCAGTGCATGATAGCCACGTGATCAGTGCATGATCAATCACATGATCAGTGCATGATCAGTCACGTGATAGGTGTATGATCAGCCACGTGAACAGTGCATGCTCAGTCACGTGATCAGGGCCTGCTGAGCTGCGTGATTACTGTCTGCTCATCTGCTTGACAATTTCCAGCTGAGCTGCATGATTCCGGCCTGTCATCTCCTTGACAATTGCCACCTGTGCTGCGTAATTCCTGCCTGCTCATCTACTTGATTATTGCCAGCAGAGCAGCATGATTTCTCAGAGGTGAGTTCCATGATTATAGCCTGCTGACTGATTCCTGCCTACTCAGCTCTATGTTCATTGCCTCCAGAGGCACATGATCAGTGTGTGACACCAAACATGATCAGCACATGATCAGTCACATAATCAATGCATGATAAGCCAGGTGATCAGTGCATGATCAATTATGTGATCAGTGCATGATCAGTCATGTGACCAGTACATGGTAGCTGCGTGAACATTGCATGATCAGCCACGTGAGCAGTGCATGATAGCCATGTGATCAGTGCATGATCAGTCACGTGATCTGTGCATGATCAGTCACGTGATCCGTGCATGATCAGTCACGTGATCAGTGCATGATCAATTACCTGATCAGTGCATGATCAGTCACGTGACCAGTGCATGGTAGCTACGTGAGCATTGCATTATCAGCCACGTGATCAGTGCATGATAGCCACGTGATCAGTGCATGATAGCCACGTGATCAGTGCATGATCAGTCACGTGATACGTGTGTGATCAGCCACGTGATCAGTGCATGTTATCCACGTGATCAGTGCAGGATAGCCACGTGATCACTTCATGATTATTTACGTGATCTGTACATGATCAGTCACGTGATACGTGTGTGATCAGCCACCGGATCAGTGCGTGATGAGCCATGTGATCAGTGCAGGATCAATTACGTGATCAGTGCATGATCAGTCACATGACCAGTACATGATAGCTACGTGATCATTGCGTGATCAGCCAGGTGATCAGTGCATGATAGCTACGTGATCAGTGCATGATAGCCACATGATCTGTGCATGAGAGCCACGTGATCAGTGCATTGTCAGTCACGTGATACATGTGTGATCAGCCACGTGATCAGTGCATGATGAGCCACGTGATCACTTCATGATTATTCACGTGATCTGTACATGATCAGTCACGTGAACAGTGCATGATCAGTCATGTGATCAGTGTATGACCAGCCAAGTGATCAGTGCATGATAGCCACGTGATCAGTGCATGATCAGTCACGTGATCAGTGTATGATCAGCCACGTGATCAGTGCATGATCAGCCAAATGATAAGTGCATGATCAGTCATGTGATCAGTGTATGACCAGCCAAGTGATCAGTGCATGATCAGTCACGTGATCAGTGCATGATCAGCCACGTGATCAGTGCATGATCAGCCAAATGATAAGTGCATGATCAATTACGTGATCTGTGCATGATCAGCCACGTGATCAGTGCATGATCAGTCACGTGATCAGTACATGATCAGGCACTTGAACAGTGCATGATCATTTACGTGATCTGTGCATGATCAGTCACGTGACCAGTATATGGTAGCTACATGATCATTCCCTGACGAGCCACGTGAGCAGTACATGATAGAAACTTGATGTGTCCATGATGAGTTACGTTAGCAGAGTATGATCAGCCACGTGATCAGTGCATGAGTGCCACGTGATCAGTGCATGATATGTCACGTGACAGTTGTGTGATCAGCCACGTGAACAGTGCATGTTCAGCCACGTATTCAGTGCATGATAGCCACGTGATCAGTGCATGATCAGTTACGTGAGCAGTGTATGATCAGCCACGTGATCAGTGCATGGTCAGACACGTGAACAGTGTATGATCAGCCACGTGATCAGTGCATGATATCCAAGTGATCAGTGCATGATCAATTACGTGATCAGTGTTTGATCAGCCACGTGAACAGTGCATGCTCAGTCACGTGATCAGGGCCTGCTGAGCTGCGTGATTACTGTCTGCTCATCTGCTTGACAATTGCCATCTGAGCTGCACGATTCCTGAGTGTCATCTGCTTGACAATTGCCAGCTGTGCTGTGTAATTCCTGCCTGCTCAGCTGCTTGATTATTGCCAGCTGAGCAGGATGATTCCTCACACATGAGTTCCATGATTATTGCCTGCTGACTGTTTGATTCGTGCCTACTCAGCTCTTTGTTTATTGCCTCCAGAGGCACATGATCAGTGTATGATAGCAAACATGATCAGCACATGATCAGTCACATGATCAGCGCCATTAAGTCACTTGACACTACCTGATAGTCATGTGATCAGTCCATGCTCAGTCACGGTATCAGTGCATGATCAGCCACGTGATCAGTGCATGATCTGTCACATGATTAGTGTATGATCACCCACGTGATCAGTGCATGATCAGTCACCTGATGGGTGTATGATCATTCACGTGACCTGTACATGGTAGTTACATGATCATTGCATGATCAGCAACGTGAGTAGTGCATGATAGCCACGTGATCACTGCATGATCAGTCACGTGATCAGTGCATGATCAGTCATGTGACCAGTACATGGTAGCTGTGTGATCATCGGATGATCAGCCACGTGAGCAGTGCATGATAGCCACGTGATCAGTGCATGATCAGACACGAGATCAGTGCATGATCAGTCACGTGATCAGTGCATGATCAGCCACGTGATCAGTGCATGACCAGGCACGTGATCAGTGTATGTCCAGCCAAGTCATCAGTGCATGATAGCCACGTGATCAGTGCATGATCAATCACATGATCAGTGCATGATCAGTCACGTGATAGATGTGTGATCAGCCACGTGAACAGTGCATGCTCAGTCACGTGATCAGGGCCTGCTGAGCTGCGTGATTACTGTCTGCTCATCTGCTTTACAATTTCCAGCTGAGCTGCCTGATTCCTGCCTGTCATCTCCTTGACAATTGCCACCTGTGCTGCGTAATTCCTGCCTGCTCATCTACTTGATTATTGCCAGCAGAGCAGCAAGATTTCTCAGAGGTGAGTTCCATGATTATAGCCTGCTTACTGATTCCTGCCTACTCAGCTCTATGTTCATTGCCTCCAGAGGCACATGATCAGTGTGTGACACCAAACATGATCAGCACACGAGCAGTCAAATAATATATGCATGATAAGCCAGGTGATCAGTGCATGATCAATTATGTGATCAGTGCATGATCAGTCATGTGACCAGTACATGTTAGCTGCGTGATCATTGCATGATCAGCCACGTAGCAGTGCATGATAGCCACGTGATCAGTGCATGATCAATCACGTGATCTGTGCATGATCAGTCACGGGATCAGTGCATGATCAATTACCTGATCAGTGTATGATCAGTCACGTGACCAGTGCATGGTAGCTACGTGATCATTGCATGATCAGCCACGTGATCAGTGCATGATAGCCACGTGATCAGTGCATGATAGTCACGTGATCAGTGCATGATAAGTCACGTGATACGTGTGTGATCAGCCACGTGATCAGTGCATGTTATCCACGTGATCAGTGCAGGATAGCCACGTGATTACTTCATGATTATTTACGTGATCTGTACATGATCAGTCACGTGATTCGTGTGTGATCAGCCACCGGATAAGTGGGTGATGAGCCATGTGATCAGTGCAGGATAAATTACGTGATCAGTGCATGAACAGTCACATGACCAGTACATGGTAGCTACGTGATCATTGCGTGATCAGCCACGTGATCAGTGTATGAAAGCTACGTGATCAGTGCATGATAGCCACATGATCAGTGCATGAGAGCCACGTGATCAGTGCATGATCAGTCACGTGATACATGTGTGATCAGCCACGTGATCAGTGCATGATGAGCCACGTGATCAGTGCAGGATCAATTACGTGATCAGTGCATGATCAGTCACCTGATGGGTGTATGATCATTCACGTGACCTGTGCATGGTAGCTACATGATCATTGCATGATCAGCCACGTGAGTAGTGCATGATAGCCACGTGATCACTGCATGATCAGTCACGTGATCAGTGCATGATCAGTCATGTGACCAGTACATGGTAGCTGCGTGATCATCGCATGATCAGCCACGTGAGCAGTGCATGATAGCCACGTGATCAGTACATGATCAGACACGAGATCAGTGCATGATAGCCACGTGATCAGTGCATGATAGCCACGTGATCACTTCATGATTATTTAGGTGATCTGTACATGATCAGTCACGTGATACGTGTGTGATCAGCCACGTGATCAGTGCATGATCAGTCACGTGATCAGTACATGATCAGTCACTTGAAGTGTGCATGATCATTGACGTGATCTGTGCATGATCAGTCACGTGACCAGTATATGGTAGCTACGTGATCATTCCATGATGAGCCACGTGAGCAGTGCATGATAGCCACGTGATGTGTGCATGATCAGTTACGTGAGCAGAGTATGATCAGCCACGTGATCAGTGCATGAGTGCCACGTGATCAGTGCATGATATGTCACGTGACAGGTGTGTGATCAGCCACGTGAACAGTGCATGTTCAGCCACGTGATCAGTGCATGATAGCCACGTGATCAGTGCACGATCAGTTACCTGAGCAGTGTATGATCAGCCACGTGATCAGTGCATGGTCAGACACGTGAACAGTGTATGATCAGCCACGTGATCAGTGCATGATATCCACGTGATCAGTGCATGATCAATCACATGATCAGTGCATGATCAGTCACGTGATAGGTGTGTGATCAGCCACGTGAACAGTGCATGCTCAGTCACGTGATCAGGGCCTGCTGAGCTGCGTGATTACTGTCTGCTCATCTGCTTTACAATTTCCAGCTGAGCTGCATGATTCTTGCCTGTCATCTGGTTGACAATTGCCAGCTGTGCTGCGTAATTCCTGCCTGCTCAGCTGCTTGATTATTGCCAGTTGAGCAGCATGATTCATCACACCTGAGTTCCATGATTATTGCCTGCTGACTGTCTGATTCGTGCCTACTCAGCTCTTTGTTTATTGCCTCCAGAGGCAAATGATCGGTGTATGATAGCAAACATGATCAGCGCATGATCAGTCACATGATCAGAGCCATTAAGTCACGTGATCACTACATGATAGTCATGTGATCAGTCCATGCTCAGTCACGGTATCAGTGCATGATCAGCCACGTGATCAGTGCATGCTCAGCCAGGTGATCATTTCATGATAGCTATGTGATCAGTACATGATTTGTCACGTGATCTGTGCATGACCAGGCAGGTGGTCAGTGTATGATCATCGACGTGATCAGTGCATGATCCGTCACCTAATGGGTGTATGATCAGTCACCTGACTTGTACATGGTAGCTGCGTGATCATCGCATGATCAGCCACGTGAGCAGTGCATGATTGCCACGTGATCAGTGCATGATCAGTCACGTGATAGGTGTGTGATCAGCCACGTGAACAGTGCATGCTCAGTCACGTGATCAGGGCCTGCTGAGCTGCGTGATTACTGTTTGCTCATCTGCTTGACAATTTCCAGCTGAGCTGCACGATTCCTGCCTGTCATCTCCTTGACAATTGCCACCTGTGCTGCGTAATTCCTGCCTGCTCATCTACTTGATTATTGCCAGCTGAGCAGCATGATTTCTCAGAGGTGAGTTCCATGATTATAGCCTGCTTACTGATTCCTGCCTACTCAGCTCTATGTTCATTGCCTCCAGAGGCACATGATCAGTGTGTGACACCAAACATGATCAGCACACGAGCAGTCAAATAATATATGCATGATAAGCCAGGTGATCAGTGCATGATCAATTATGTGATCAGTGCATGATCAGTCATGTGACCAGTACATGGTAGCTGCGTGATCATTGCATGATCAGCCACGTAGCAGTGCATGATAGCCACGTGATCAGTGCATGATCAATCACGTGATCTGTGCATGATCAGTCACGGGATCAGTGCATGATCAATTACCTGATCAGTGCATGATCAGTCACGTGACCAGTGCATGGTAGCTACGTGATCATTGCATGATCAGCCACGTGATCAGTGCATGATAGCCACGTGATCAGTGCATGATAAGTCACGTGATACGTGTGTGATCAGCCACGTGATCAGTGCATGTTATCCACGTGATCAGTTAAGGATAGCCACGTGATTACTTCATGATTATTTACGTGATCTGTACATGATCAGTCACGTGATTCGTGTGTGATCAGCCACCGTATAAGTGGGTGATGAGCCATGTGATCAGTGCAGGATAAATTACGTGATCAGTGCATGATCAGTCACGTGACCAGTACATGGTTACTACGTGAGGCTTGCATGATCAGCCACGTGAGCAGAGCATGATAGCCACGTGATCAGTGCATGATCAGTCACGTGATCAGTACATTATCAGTCACTTGAACAGTGCATGATCATTGACGTGATCTGTGCATGATCAGTCACGTGACCAGTATATGGTAGCTAAGTGATCATTCCATGATGAGCCACGTGAGCAGTGCATGATAGCCACGTGATGTGTGCATGATCAGTTACGTGAGCAGAGTATGATCAGCCACGTGATCAGTGCATGAGTGCCACGTGATCAGTGCATGATATGTCACGTGACAGGTGTGTGATCAGCCACGTGAACAGTGCATGTTCAGCCACGTGATCAGTGCATGATAGCCACGTGATCAGTGCATGATCAGTTACCTGAGCAGTGTATGATCAGCCACGTGATCAGTGCATGGTCAGACACGTGAACAGTGTATGATCAGCCACGTGATCAGTGCATGATATCCACGTGATCAGTGCATGATCAATCACATGATCAGTGCATGATCAGTCACGTGATAGGTGTGTGATCAGCCACGTGAACAGTGCATGCTCAGTCACGTGATCAGGGCCTGCTGAGCTGCGTGATTACTGTCTGCTCATCTGCTTTACAATTTCCAGCTGAGCTGCATGATTCTTGCCTGTCATCTGGTTGACAATTGCCAGCTGTGCTGCGTAATTCCTGCCTGCTCAGCTGCTTGATTATTGCCAGTTGAGCAGCATGATTCATCACACCTGAGTTCCATGATTATTGCCTGCTGACTGTCTGATTCGTGCCTACTCAGCTCTTTGTTTATTGCCTCCAGAGGCAAATGATCTGTGTATGATAGCAAACATGATCAGCGCATGATCAGTCACATGATCAGAGCCATTAAGTCACGTGATCACTACATGATAGTCATGTGATCAGTCCATGCTCAGTCACGGTATCAGTGCATGATCAGCCACGTGATCAGTGCATGCTCAGCCAGGTGATCATTTCATGATAGCTATGTGATCAGTACATGATTTGTCACGTGATCTGTGCATGACCAGGCAGGTGGTCAGTGTATGATCATCGACGTGATCAGTGCATGATCCGTCACCTAATGGGTGTATGATCAGTCACCTGACTTGTACATGGTAGCTGCGTGATCATCGCATGATCAGCCACGTGAGCAGTGCATGATTGCCACGTGATCAGTGCATGATCAGTCACGTGATAGGTGTGTGATCAGCCACGTGAAAAGTGCATGCTCAGTCACGTGATCAGGGCCTGCTGAGCTGCGTGATTACTGTCTGCTCATCTGCTTGACAATTTCCAGCTGAGCTGCACGATTCCTGCCTGTCATCTCCTTGACAATTGCCACCTGTGCTGCGTAATTCCTGCCTGCTCATCTACTTGATTATTGCCAGCTGAGCAGCATGATTTCTCAGAGGTGAGTTCCATGATTATAGCCTGCTGACTGATTCCTGCCTACTCAGCTCTATGTTCATTGCCTCCAGAGGCACATGATCAGTGTGGGACACCAAACATGATCAGCACATGATCAGTCACATAATCAATGCAAGATAAGCCAGGTGATCAGTGCATGATCAATTATGTGATCAGTGCATGATCAGTCATGTGACCAGTACATGGTAGCTGCGTGATCATTGCATGATCAGCCACGTGAGCAGTGCATGATAGCCACGTGATCAGTACATGATCAATCACGTGATCTGTGCATGATCAGTCACGGGATCAGTGCATGATCAATTACCTGATCAGTGCATGATCAGTCACGTGACCAGTGCATTGTAGCTAGGTGATCATTGCATGATCAGCCACGTGATCAGTGCCTGATAGCCACGTGATCAGTGCATGATAGTCACGTGATCAGTGCATGATCAGTCACGTGATACGTGTGTGATCAGCCACGTGATCAGTGCATGTTATCCACGTGATCAGTGCAGGACAGCCACGTGATCACTTCATGATTATTTACGTGATCTGTACATGATCAGTCACGTGATTCGTGTGTGATCAGCCACCGGATCAGTGCGTGATGAGCCATGTGATCAGTGCAGGATCAATTACGTGATCATTGCATGATCAGTCACATGACCAGTACATGGTAGCTACGTGATCATTGCGTGATCAGCCACGTGATCAGTGCATGATAGCTACCTGATCAGTGCATGATAGCCACATGATCAGTGCATGAGAGCCACGTGATCAGTGCATGATCAGTCACGTGATACATGTGTGATCAGCCACGTGATCAGGGCGTGATGAGCCACGTGATCAGTGCAGGATCAATTACGTGATCAGTGCATGATCAGTCACGTTACCAGTACATGGTTGCAACGTGATCGTTGCATGATCAGCCACGTGAGCAGAGCATGATAGCCACGTGATCAGTGCATGATCAGTCACGTGATCAGTACATTATCAGTCACTTGAACAGTGCATGATCATTGACGTGATCTGTGCATGATCAGTCACGTGACCAGTATATGGTAGCTACGTGATCACTCCATGACGAGCCATGTGAGCAGTGCATGATAGCCACGTGATGTGTGCATGATCAGTTACGTGAGCAGAGTATGATCAGCCACGTGATTAGTGCATGATATCCACGTGATCAGTGCATGATCATCACGTGATCAGTGTATGATCAGCCACGTGAATAGTGCATGCTCAGTCACGTGATAAGGGCCTGTTGAGCTACGTGATTACTGTCTGCTCATCTGCTTGAAAATTGCCAGCTGGGCTGCATGATTCTTGCCTGTCATATGCTTGACAATTGCCAGCTGTGCTGCATAATTCCTGCCTGCTCAGCTGCTTGATTATTGCCAGCTGAGCAGCATGATTCCTCACAGCTGAGTTCCATGATTATTGCCTGCTGACTGTTTGATTCGTGCCTACTCAGCTCTTTGTTTATTGCCTCCAGAGGCAAATGAATGGTGTATGATAGCAAACATGATCAGCGCATGATCAGTCACATGATCAGAGCCATTAAGTCACGTGATCACTACATGATAGTCATGTGATCAGTCCATGCTCAGTCACGGTATCAGTGCATGTACAGCCACGTAATCAGTGCATGATCAGCCAGGTGATCATTTCATGATAGCTATGTGATCAGTTCATGATTTGTCACGTGATCTGTGCATGACCAGGCAGGTGGTCAGTGTATGATCATCGACGTGATCAGTGCATGATCCGTCACCTAATGGGTGTATGATCAGTCACCTGACCGGTACGTGGTAGCTACATGATCATTGCATGGTCAGCCACGTGAGTAGTGCATGATAGCCACGTGATCAGTGCATGATCAATCACGTTATCAGTGTATGACCAGCCAAGTGATCAGTGCATGATAGCCACGTGATAAGTGAATGATCAGTCACGTGATCAGTGCATGATCAGTCACGTGATCAGTGGATGATCAGCCACGTGATCAGTGCATGATCAGCCACATGATCAGTGAATGACCAATTACATGATCAGTGCATGATCAGTCACCTGATGGGTGTATGATCATTCACGTGACCTGTACATTGTAGCTACATGATCATTGCATGATCAGTCACGTGAGTAGTGCATGATAGCCACATGATCACTGCATGATCAGTCACGTGATCAGTGCATGATCAGTCATGTGACCAGTACATGGTAGCTGTGTGATCATCGCATGATCAGCCACGTGAGCAGTGCATGATAGCCACGTGATCAGTGCATGATCAGACACGAGATCAGTGCATGATCAGTCACGTGATCAGTGCATGATCAGCCACGTGATCAGTGCATGACCAGGCACGTGATCAGTGTATGTCCAGCCAAGTGATCAGTGCATAATAGCCACGTGATCAGTGCATGATCAGTCACATGATCAGTGCATGATCAGTCACGTGATAGGTGTGTGATCAGCCACGTGAACAGTGCATGCTCAGTCACGTGATCAGGGCCTGCTGAGCTGAGTGATTACTGTCTGCTCATCTGCTTGACAATTTCCAGCTGAGCTGCACGATTCCTGCCTGTCATCTCCTTGACAATTGCCACCTGTGCTGCGTAATTCCTGCCTGCTCATCTACTTGATTATTGCCAGCTGAGCAGCATGATTTCTCAGAGCTGAGTTCCATGATTATAGCCTGCTAACTGATTCCTGCCTACTCAGCTCTATGTTCATTGCCTCCAGAGGCACATGATCAGTGTGTGACACCAAACATGATCAGCACATGATCAGTCACATAATCAATGCATGATAAGCCAGGTGATCAGTGCATGATCAATTATGTGATCAGTGCATGATCAGTCATGTGACCAGTACATGGTAGCTGCGTGAACATTGCATGATCAGCCATGTGAGCAGTGCATGATAGCCATGTGATCAGTGCATGATCAGTCACGTGATCTGTGCATGATCAGTCACGTGATCTGTGCATGATCAGTCACGTGATCAGTGCATGATCAATTACCTGATCAGTGCATGATCAGTCACGTGACCAGTGCATGGTAGCTACGTGAGCATTGCATTATCAGCCACGTGATCAGTGCATGATAGCCACGTGATCAGTGCATGATAGCCACGTGATCAGTGCATGATCAGTCACGTGATACGTGTGTGATCAGCCACTTGATCAGTGCATGTTATCCATGTGATCAGTGCAGGATAGCCACGTGATCACTTCATGATTATTTACGTGATCTGTACATGATCAGTCACGTGACCAGTATATGGTAGCTACGTGATCATTCCATGATGAGCCACGTGAGCAGTGCATGATAGCCACGTGATGTGTGCATGATCAGTTACGTGAGCAGAGTATGATCAGCCACGTGATCAGTGCATGAGTGCCACGTGATCAGTGCATGATATGTCACGTGACAGGTGTGTGATCAGCCACGTGAACAGTGCATGTTCAGCCACGTGATCAGTGCATGATAGCCACGTGATCAGTGCACGATCAGTTACCTGAGCAGTGTATGATCAGCCACGTGATCAGTGCATGGTCAGACACGTGAACAGTGTATGATCAGCCACGTGATCAGTGCATGATATCCACGTGATCAGTGCATGATCAATCACATGATCAGTGCATGATCAGTCACGTGATAGGTGTGTGATCAGCCACGTGAACAGTGCATGCTCAGTCACGTGATCAGGGCCTGCTGAGCTGCGTGATTACTGTCTGCTCATCTGCTTTACAATTTCCAGCTGAGCTGCATGATTCTTGCCTGTCATCTGGTTGACAATTGCCAGCTGTGCTGCGTAATTCCTGCCTGCTCAGCTGCTTGATTATTGCCAGTTGAGCAGCATGATTCATCACACCTGAGTTCCATGATTATTGCCTGCTGACTGTCTGATTCGTGCCTACTCAGCTCTTTGTTTATTGCCTCCAGAGGCAAATGATCGGTGTATGATAGCAAACATGATCAGCGCATGATCAGTCACATGATCAGAGCCATTAAGTCACGTGATCACTACATGATAGTCATGTGATCAGTCCATGCTCAGTCACGGTATCAGTGCATGATCAGCCACGTGATCAGTGCATGCTCAGCCAGGTGATCATTTCATGATAGCTATGTGATCAGTACATGATTTGTCACGTGATCTGTGCATGACCAGGCAGGTGGTCAGTGTATGATCATCGACGTGATCAGTGCATGATCCGTCACCTAATGGGTGTATGATCAGTCACCTGACTTGTACATGGTAGCTGCGTGATCATCGCATGATCAGCCACGTGAGCAGTGCATGATTGCCACGTGATCAGTGCATGATCAGTCACGTGATAGGTGTGTGATCAGCCACGTGAACAGTGCATGCTCAGTCACGTGATCAGGGCCTGCTGAGCTGCGTGATTACTGTCTGCTCATCTGCTTGACAATTTCCAGCTGAGCTGCACGATTCCTGCCTGTCATCTCCTTGACAATTGCCACCTGTGCTGCGTAATTCCTGCCTGCTCATCTACTTGATTATTGCCAGCTGAGCAGCATGATTTCTCAGAGGTGAGTTCCATGATTATAGCCTGCTTACTGATTCCTGCCTACTCAGCTCTATGTTCATTGCCTCCAGAGGCACATGATCAGTGTGTGACACCAAACATGATCAGCACACGAGCAGTCAAATAATATATGCATGATAAGCCAGGTGATCAGTGCATGATCAATTATGTGATCAGTGCATGATCAGTCATGTGACCAGTACATGGTAGCTGCGTGATCATTGCATGATCAGCCACGTAGCAGTGCATGATAGCCACGTGATCAGTGCATGATCAATCACGTGATCTGTGCATGATCAGTCACGGTATCAGTGCATGATCAATTACCTGATCAGTGCATGATCAGTCACGTGACCAGTGCATGGTAGCTACGTGATCTTTGCATGATCAGCCACGTGATCAGTGCATGATAGCCACGTGATCAGTGCATGATAAGTCATGTGATACGTGTGTGATCAGCCACGTGATCAGTGCATGTTATCCACGTGATCAGTTAAGGATAGCCACGTGATTACTTCATGATTATTTACGTGATCTGTACATGATCAGTCACGTGATTCGTGTGTGATCAGCCACCGGATAAGTGGGTGATGAGCCATGTGATCAGTGCAGGATAAATTACGTGATCAGTGCATGAACAGTCACATGACCAGTACATGGTAGCTACGTGATCATTGCGTGATCAGCCACGTGATCAGTGTATGAAAGCTACGTGATCAGTGCATGATAGCCACATGATCAGTGCATGAGAGCCACGTGATCAGTGCATGATCAGTCACGTGATACATGTGTGATCAGCCACGTGATCAGTGTATGATGAGCCACGTGATCAGTGCAGGATCAATTACGTGATCAGTGCATGATCAGTCACCTGATGGGTGTATGATCATTCACGTGACCTGTACATGGTAGCTACATGATCATTGCATGATCAGCCACGTGAGTAGTGCATGATAGCCACGTGATCACTGCATGATCAGTCACGTGATCAGTGCATGATCAGTCATGTGACCAGTACATGGTAGCTGCGAGATCATCGCATGATCAGCCACGTGAGCAGTGCATGATAGCCACGTGATCAGTACATGATCAGACACGAGATCAGTGCATGATAGCCACGTGATCAGTGCATGATAGCCACGTGATCACTTCATGATTATTTAGGTGATCTGTACATGATCAGTCACGTGATACGTGTGTGATCAGCCACGTGATCAGTGCATGATCAGTCACGTGATCAGTACATGATCAGTCACTTGAACTGTGCATGATCATTGACGTGATCTGTGCATGATCAGTCACGTGACCAGTATATGGTAGCTACGTGATCATTCCATGATGAGCCACGTGAGCAGTGCATGATAGCCACGTGATGTGTGCATGATCAGTTACGTGAGCAGAGTATGATCAGCCACGTGATCAGTGCATGAGTGCCACGTGATCAGTGCATGATATGTCACGTGACAGGTGTGTGATCAGCCACGTGAACAGTGCATGTTCAGCCACGTGATCAGTGCATGATAGCCACGTGATCAGTGCATGATCAGTTACCTGAGCAGTGTATGATCAGCCACGTGATCAGTGCATGGTCAGACACGTGAACAGTGTATGATCAGCCACGTGATCAGTGCATGATATCCACGTGATCAGTGCATGATCAATCACATGATCAGTGCATGATCAGTCACGTGATAGGTGTGTGATCAGCCACGTGAACAGTGCATGCTCAGTCACGTGATCAGGGCCTGCTGAGCTGCGTGATTACTGTCTGCTCATCTGCTTTACAATTTCCAGCTGAGCTGCATGATTCTTGCCTGTCATCTGGTTGACAATTGCCAGCTGTGCTGCGTAATTCCTGCCTGCTCAGCTGCTTGATTATTGCCAGTTGAGCAGCATGATTCATCACACCTGAGTTCCATGATTATTGCCTGCTGACTGTCTGATTCGTGCCTACTCAGCTCTTTGTTTATTGCCTCCAGAGGCAAATGATCTGTGTATGATAGCAAACATGATCAGCGCATGATCAGTCACATGATCAGAGCCATTAAGTCACGTGATCACTACATGATAGTCATGTGATCAGTCCATGCTCAGTCACGGTATCAGTGCATGATCAGCCACGTGATCAGTGCATGCTCAGCCAGGTGATCATTTCATGATAGCTATGTGATCAGTACATGATTTGTCACGTGATCTGTGCATGACCAGGCAGGTGGTCAGTGTATGATCATCGACGTGATCAGTGCATGATCCGTCACCTAATGGGTGTATGATCAGTCACCTGACTTGTACATGGTAGCTGCGTGATCATCGCATGATCAGCCACGTGAGCAGTGCATGATTGCCACGTGATCAGTGCATGATCAGTCACGTGATAGGTGTGTGATCAGCCACGTGAAAAGTGCATGCTCAGTCACGTGATCAGGGCCTGCTGAGCTGCGTGATTACTGTCTGCTCATCTGCTTGACAATTTCCAGCTGAGCTGCACGATTCCTGCCTGTCATCTCCTTGACAATTGCCACCTGTGCTGCGTAATTCCTGCCTGCTCATCTACTTGATTATTGCCAGCTGAGCAGCATGATTTCTCAGAGGTGAGTTCCATGATTATAGCCTGCTGACTGATTCCTGCCTACTCAGCTCTATGTTCATTGCCTCCAGAGGCACATGATCAGTGTGTGACACCAAACATGATCAGCACATGATCAGTCACATAATCAATGCATGATAAGCCAGGTGATCAGTGCATGATCAATTATGTGATCAGTGCATGATCAGTCATGTGACCAGTACATGGTAGCTGCGTGATCATTGCATGATCAGCCACGTGAGCAGTGCATGATAGCCACGTGATCAGTACATGATCAATCACGTGATCTGTGCATGATCAGTCACGGGATCAGTGCATGATCAATTACCTGATCAGTGCATGATCAGTCACGTGACCAGTGCATTGTAGCTAGGTGATCATTGCATGATCAGCCACGTGATCAGTGCCTGATAGCCACGTGATCAGTGCATGATAGTCACGTGATCAGTGCATGATCAGTCACGTGATACGTGTGTGATCAGCCACGTGATCAGTGCATGTTATCCACGTGATCAGTGCAGGACAGCCACGTGATCACTTCATGATTATTTACGTGATCTGTACATGATCAGTCACGTGATTCGTGTGTGATCAGCCACCGGATCAGTGCGTGATGAGCCATGTGATCAGTGCAGGATCAATTACGTGATCAGTGCATGATCAGTCACATGACCAGTACATGGTAGCTACGTGATCATTGCGTGATCAGCCACGTGATCAGTGCATGATAGCTACCTGATCAGTGCATGATAGCCACATGATCAGTGCATGAGAGCCACGTGATCAGTGCATGATCAGTCACGTGATACATGTGTGATCAGCCACGTGATCAGGGCGTGATGAGCCACGTGATCAGTGCAGGATCAATTACGTGATCAGTGCATGATCAGTCACGTTACCAGTACATGGTTGCAACGTGATCGTTGCATGATCAGCCACGTGAGCAGAGCATGATAGCCACGTGATCAGTGCATGATCAGTCACGTGATCAGTACATTATCAGTCACTTGAACAGTGCATGATCATTGACGTGATCTGTGCATGATCAGTCACGTGACCAGTATATGGTAGCTACGTGATCACTCCATGACGAGCCATGTGAGCAGTGCATGATAGCCACGTGATGTGTGCATGATCAGTTACGTGAGCAGAGTATGATCAGCCACGTGATTAGTGCATGATATCCACGTGATCAGTGCATGATCATCACGTGATCAGTGTATGATCAGCCACGTGAATAGTGCATGCTCAGTCACGTGATAAGGGCCTGTTGAGCTACGTGATTACTGTCTGCTCATCTGCTTGAAAATTGCCAGCTGGGCTGCATGATTCTTGCCTGTCATATGCTTGACAATTGCCAGCTGTGCTGCATAATTCCTGCCTGCTCAGCTGCTTGATTATTGCCAGCTGAGCAGCATGATTCCTCACAGCTGAGTTCCATGATTATTGCCTGCTGACTGTTTGATTCGTGCCTACTCAGCTCTTTGTTTATTGCCTCCAGAGGCAAATGAATGGTGTATGATAGCAAACATGATCAGCGCATGATCAGTCACATGATCAGAGCCATTAAGTCACGTGATCACTACATGATAGTCATGTGATCAGTCCATGCTCAGTCACGGTATCAGTGCATGTACAGCCACGTAATCAGTGCATGATCAGCCAGGTGATCATTTCATGATAGCTATGTGATCAGTTCATGATTTGTCACGTGATCTGTGCATGACCAGGCAGGTGGTCAGTGTATGATCATCGACGTGATCAGTGCATGATCCGTCACCTAATGGGTGTATGATCAGTCACCTGACCGGTACGTGGTAGCTACATGATCATTGCATGGTCAGCCACGTGAGTAGTGCATGATAGCCACGTGATCAGTGCATGATCAATCACGTTATCAGTGTATGACCAGCCAAGTGATCAGTGCATGATAGCCACGTGATAAGTGAATGATCAGTCACGTGATCAGTGCATGATCAGTCACGTGATCAGTGGATGATCAGCCACGTGATCAGTGCATGATCAGCCACATGATCAGTGAATGACCAATTACATGATCAGTGCATGATCAGTCACCTGATGGGTGTATGATCATTCACGTGACCTGTACATTGTAGCTACATGATCATTGCATGATCAGTCACGTGAGTAGTGCATGATAGCCACATGATCACTGCATGATCAGTCACGTGATCAGTGCATGATCAGTCATGTGACCAGTACATGGTAGCTGTGTGATCATCGCATGATCAGCCACGTGAGCAGTGCATGATAGCCACGTGATCAGTGCATGATCAGACACGAGATCAGTGCATGATCAGTCACGTGATCAGTGCATGATCAGCCACGTGATCAGTGCATGACCAGGCACGTGATCAGTGTATGTCCAGCCAAGTGATCAGTGCATAATAGCCACGTGATCAGTGCATGATCAGTCACATGATCAGTGCATGATCAGTCACGTGATAGGTGTGTGATCAGCCACGTGAACAGTGCATGCTCAGTCACGTGATCAGGGCCTGCTGAGCTGAGTGATTACTGTCTGCTCATCTGCTTGACAATTTCCAGCTGAGCTGCACGATTCCTGCCTGTCATCTCCTTGACAATTGCCACCTGTGCTGCGTAATTCCTGCCTGCTCATCTACTTGATTATTGCCAGCTGAGCAGCATGATTTCTCAGAGCTGAGTTCCATGATTATAGCCTGCTAACTGATTCCTGCCTACTCAGCTCTATGTTCATTGCCTCCAGAGGCACATGATCAGTGTGTGACACCAAACATGATCAGCACATGATCAGTCACATAATCAATGCATGATAAGCCAGGTGATCAGTGCATGATCAATTATGTGATCAGTGCATGATCAGTCATGTGACCAGTACATGGTAGCTGCGTGAACATTGCATGATCAGCCATGTGAGCAGTGCATGATAGCCATGTGATCAGTGCATGATCAGCCACGTGAGCAGTGCATGATAGCCACGTGATCAGTGCATGATCAATCACGTGATCTGTGCATGATCAGTCACGGGATCAGTGCATGATCAATTACCTGATCAGTGCATGATCAGTCACGTGACCAGTGCATGGTAGCTACGTGAGCATTGCATTATCAGCCACGTGATCAGTGCATGATAGCCACGTGATCAGTGCATGATAGCCACGTGATCAGTGCATGATCAGTCACGTGATACGTGTGTGATCAGCCACTTGATCAGTGCATGTTATCCATGTGATCAGTGCAGGATAGCCACGTGATCACTTCATAATTATTTACGTGATCTGTACATGATCAGTCACGTGATACGTGTGTGATCAGCCACCGGTCAGTGCGTGATGAGCCATGTGATCAGTGCAGGATCAATTACGTGATCAGTGCATGATCAGTCACATGACCAGTACATGGTAGCTACGTGATCATTGCGTGATCAGCCACGTGATCAGTGCATGATAGCTACGTGATCAGTGCATGATAGCCACATGATCTGTGCATGAGAGCCACGTGATCAGTGCATGATCAGTCACGTGATACATGTGTGATCAGCCACGTGATCAGTGCATGATGAGCCACGTGATCACTTCATGATTATTCACGTGATCTGTACATGATCAGTCACGTGAACAGTGCATGATCAGTCATGTGATCAGTGTATGACCAGCCAAGTGATCAGTGCATGATAGCCACGTGATCAGTGCATGATCAGTCACGTGATCAGTGTATGATCAGCCACGTGATCAGTGCATGATCAGCCAAATGATAAGTGCATGATCAATTACGTGATCAGTGCATGATCAGCCACGTGATCAGTGCATGATCAGTCACGTGATCAGTACATGATCAGGCACGTGAACAGTGCATGATCATTTATGTGATCTGTGCATGATCAGTCACGTGACCAGTATATGGTAGCTACATGATCATTCCCTGAGGAGCCACGTGAGCAGTACATGATAGAAGCTTGATGTGTCCATGATGAGTTACGTGAGCAGAGTGTGATCAGCCACGTGATCAGTGCATGAGTGCCACGTGATCAGTGCATGATATGTCACGTGACAGGTGTGTGATCAGCCACGTGAACAGTGCATGTTCAGCCACGTATTCAGTGCATGATAGCCACGTGATCAGTGCATGATCAGTTACGTGAGCAGTGTATGATCAGCCACGTGATCAGTGCATGGTCAGACACGTGAACAGTGTATGATCAGCCACGTGATCAGTGCATGATATCCAAGTGATCAGTGCATGATCAATCACGTGATCAGTGTTTGATCAGCCACGTGAACAGTGCATGCTCAGTCACGTGATCAGGGCCTGCTGAGCTGCGTGATTACTGTCTGCTCATCTGCTTGACAATTGCCAGCTGAGCTGCACGATTCCTGCGTGTCATCTGCTTGACAATTGCCAGCTGTGCTGTGTAATTCCTGCCTGCTCAGCTGCTTGATTATTGCCAGCTGAGCAGGATGATTCCTCACACATGAGTTCCATGATTATTGCCTGCTGACTGTTTGATTCGTGCCTACTCAGCTCTTTGTTTATTGCCTCCAGAGGCACATGATCAGTGTATGATAGCAAACATGATCAGCACATGATCAGTCACATGATCAGCGCCATTAAGTCACTTGACACTACCTGATAGTCATGTGATCAGTCCATGCTCAGTCACGGTATCAGTGCATGATCAGCCACGTGATCAGTGCATGATCTGTCACATGATTAGTGTATGATCACCCACGTGATCAGTGCATGATCAGTCACCTGATGGGTGTATGATCATTCACGTGACCTGTACATGGTAGTTACAGGATCATTGCATGATCAGCCACGTGAGTAGTGCATGATATCCACGTGATCACTGCATGATCAGTCACGTGATCAGTGCATGATCAGTCATGTGACCAGTACATGGTAGCTGTGTGATCATCGCATGATCAGCCACGTGAGCAGTGCATGATAGCCACGTGATCAGTGCATGATCACACACGAGATCAGTGCATGATCCATCACGTGATCAGTGCATGATCAGCCACGTGATCAGTGCATGACCAGGCACGTGATCAGTGTATGTCCAGCCAAGTGATCAGTGCATGATAGCCACGTGATCAGTGCATGATCAATCACATGATCAGTGCATGATCAGTCACGTGATAGGTGTGTGATCAGCCACGTGAACAGTGCATGCTCAGTCACGTGATCAGGGCCTGCTGAGCTGCGTGATTACTGTCTGCTCATCTGCTTTACAATTTCCAGCTGAGCTGCATGATTCCTGCCTGTCATCTCCTTGACAATTGCCACCTGTGCTGCGTAATTCCTGCCTGCTCATCTACTTGATTATTGCCAGCTGAGCAGCATGATTTCTCAGAGGAGAGTTCCATGATTATAGCCTGCTGACTGATTCCTCCCTACTCAGCTCTATGTTCATTGCCTCCAGAGGCACATGATCAGTGTGTGACACCAAACATGATCAGCACACGATCAGTCAAATAATATATGCATGATAAGCCAGGTGATCAGTGCATGATCAATTATGTGATCAGTGCATGATCAGTCATGTGACCAGTACATGGTAGCTGTGTGATCATTGCATGATCAGCCACGTGAGCAGTGCATGATAGCCACGTGATCAGTGCATGATCAATCACGTGATCTGTGCATGATCAGTCACGGGATCAGTGCATGATCAATTACCTGATCAGTGCATGATCAGTCACGTGACCAGTGCATGGTAGCTACGTGATCATTGCATGATCAGCCACGTGATCAGTGCATGATAGCCACGTGATCAGTGCATGATAGTCACGTGATCAGTGCATGATAAGTCACGTGATACGTGTGTGATCAGCCACGTGATCAGTGCATGTTATCCACGTGATCAGTGCAGGATAGCCACGTGATTACTTCATGATTATTTACGTGATCTGTACATGATCAGTCACGTGATTCGTGTGTGATCAGCCACCGGATAAATGCGTGATGAGCCATGTGATCAGTGCAGGATAAATTACGTGATCAGTGCATGATCAGTCACATGACCAGTACATGGTATCTACGTGATCATTGCGTGATCAGCCACGTGATCAGTGTATGAAAGCTACGTGATCAGTGCATGATAGCCACATGATCAGTGCATGAGAGCCACGTGATCAGTGCATGATCAGTCACGTGATACATGTGTGATCAGCCACGTGATCAGTGCATGATGAGCCACGTGATCAGTGCAGGATCAATTACGTGATCAGTGCATGATCAGTCACCTGATGGGTGTATGATCATTCACGTGACCTGTACATGGTAGCTACATGATCATTGCATGATAGCCACGTGAGTAGTGCATGATAGCCACGTGATCACTGCATGATCAGTCACGTGATCAGTGCATGATCAGTCATGTGACCAGTACATGGTAGCTGCGTGATCATCGAATGATCGGCCACGTGAGCAGTGCATGATATCCAAGTGATCAGTACATGATCAGACACGAGATCAGTGCATGATAGCCACGTGATCAGTGCATGATAGCCACGTGATCAGTGCATGATCAGTCACGTGATACGTGTGTGATCAGCCACTTGATCAGTGCATGTTATCCACGTGATCAGTGCAGGATAGCCACGTGATCACTTCATGATTATTTACGTGATCTGTACATGATCAGTCACGTGATACGTGTGTGATCAGCCACCGGATCAGTGCGTGATGAGCCATGTGATCAGTGCAGGATCAATTACGTGATCAGTGCATGATCAGTCACATGACCAGTACATGGTAGCTACGTGATCATTGCGTGATCAGCCACGTGATCAGTGCATGATAGCTACATGATCAGTGTATGATAGCCACATGATCAGTGCATGAGACTCACGTGATCAGTGCATGATCAGTCACGTGATACATGTGTGATCAGCCATGTGATCAGGGCACAATGAGCCACGTGATCAGTGCAGGATCAATTACGTGATCAGTGCATGATCAGTCACGTGACCAGTACATGGTTACTACGTGAGGCTTGCATGATCAGCCACGTGAGCAGAGCATGATAGCCACGTGATCAGTGCATGATCAGTCACGTGATCAGTACATTATCAGTCACTTGAACAGTGCATGATCATTGACGTGATCTGTGCATGATCAGTCACGTGACCAGTATATGGTAGCTAAGTGATCATTCCATGATGAGCCACGTGAGCAGTGCATGATAGCCACGTGATGTGTGCATGATCAGTTACGTGAGCAGAGTATGATCAGCCACGTGATCAGTGCATGAGTGCCACGTGATCAGTGCATGATATGTCACGTGACAGGTGTGTGATCAGCCACGTGAACAGTGCATGTTCAGCCACGTGATCAGTGCATGATAGCCACGTGATCAGTGCATGATCAGTTACCTGAGCAGTGTATGATCAGCCACGTGATCAGTGCATGGTCAGACACGTGAACAGTGTATGATCAGCCACGTGATCAGTGCATGATATCCACGTGATCAGTGCATGATCAATCACATGATCAGTGCATGATCAGTCACGTGATAGGTGTGTGATCAGCCACGTGAACAGTGCATGCTCAGTCACGTGATCAGGGCCTGCTGAGCTGCGTGATTACTGTCTGCTCATCTGCTTTACAATTTCCAGCTGAGCTGCATGATTCTTGCCTGTCATCTGGTTGACAATTGCCAGCTGTGCTGCGTAATTCCTGCCTGCTCAGCTGCTTGATTATTGCCAGTTGAGCAGCATGATTCATCACACCTGAGTTCCATGATTATTGCCTGCTGACTGTCTGATTCGTGCCTACTCAGCTCTTTGTTTATTGCCTCCAGAGGCAAATGATCTGTGTATGATAGCAAACATGATCAGCGCATGATCAGTCACATGATCAGAGCCATTAAGTCACGTGATCACTACATGATAGTCATGTGATCAGTCCATGCTCAGTCACGGTATCAGTGCATGATCAGCCACGTGATCAGTGCATGCTCAGCCAGGTGATCATTTCATGATAGCTATGTGATCAGTACATGATTTGTCACGTGATCTGTGCATGACCAGGCAGGTGGTCAGTGTATGATCATCGACGTGATCAGTGCATGATCCGTCACCTAATGGGTGTATGATCAGTCACCTGACTTGTACATGGTAGCTGCGTGATCATCGCATGATCAGCCACGTGAGCAGTGCATGATTGCCACGTGATCAGTGCATGATCAGTCACGTGATAGGTGTGTGATCAGCCACGTGAAAAGTGCATGCTCAGTCACGTGATCAGGGCCTGCTGAGCTGCGTGATTACTGTCTGCTCATCTGCTTGACAATTTCCAGCTGAGCTGCACGATTCCTGCCTGTCATCTCCTTGACAATTGCCACCTGTGCTGCGTAATTCCTGCCTGCTCATCTACTTGATTATTGCCAGCTGAGCAGCATGATTTCTCAGAGGTGAGTTCCATGATTATAGCCTGCTGACTGATTCCTGCCTACTCAGCTCTATGTTCATTGCCTCCAGAGGCACATGATCAGTGTGTGACACCAAACATGATCAGCACATGATCAGTCACATAATCAATGCATGATAAGCCAGGTGATCAGTGCATGATCAATTATGTGATCAGTGCATGATCAGTCATGTGACCAGTACATGGTAGCTGCGTGATCATTGCATGATCAGCCACGTGAGCAGTGCATGATAGCCACGTGATCAGTACATGATCAATCACGTGATCTGTGCATGATCAGTCACGGGATCAGTGCATGATCAATTACCTGATCAGTGCATGATCAGTCACGTGACCAGTGCATTGTAGCTAGGTGATCATTGCATGATCAGCCACGTGATCAGTGCCTGATAGCCACGTGATCAGTGCATGATAGTCACGTGATCAGTGCATGATCAGTCACGTGATACGTGTGTGATCAGCCACGTGATCAGTGCATGTTATCCACGTGATCAGTGCAGGACAGCCACGTGATCACTTCATGATTATTTACGTGATCTGTACATGATCAGTCACGTGATTCGTGTGTGATCAGCCACCGGATCAGTGCGTGATGAGCCATGTGATCAGTGCAGGATCAATTACGTGATCATTGCATGATCAGTCACATGACCAGTACATGGTAGCTACGTGATCATTGCGTGATCAGCCACGTGATCAGTGCATGATAGCTACCTGATCAGTGCATGATAGCCACATGATCAGTGCATGAGAGCCACGTGATCAGTGCATGATCAGTCACGTGATACATGTGTGATCAGCCACGTGATCAGGGCGTGATGAGCCACGTGATCAGTGCAGGATCAATTACGTGATCAGTGCATGATCAGTCACGTTACCAGTACATGGTTGCAACGTGATCGTTGCATGATCAGCCACGTGAGCAGAGCATGATAGCCACGTGATCAGTGCATGATCAGTCACGTGATCAGTACATTATCAGTCACTTGAACAGTGCATGATCATTGACGTGATCTGTGCATGATCAGTCACGTGACCAGTATATGGTAGCTACGTGATCACTCCATGACGAGCCATGTGAGCAGTGCATGATAGCCACGTGATGTGTGCATGATCAGTTACGTGAGCAGAGTATGATCAGCCACGTGATTAGTGCATGATATCCACGTGATCAGTGCATGATCATCACGTGATCAGTGTATGATCAGCCACGTGAATAGTGCATGCTCAGTCACGTGATAAGGGCCTGTTGAGCTACGTGATTACTGTCTGCTCATCTGCTTGAAAATTGCCAGCTGGGCTGCATGATTCTTGCCTGTCATATGCTTGACAATTGCCAGCTGTGCTGCATAATTCCTGCCTGCTCAGCTGCTTGATTATTGCCAGCTGAGCAGCATGATTCCTCACAGCTGAGTTCCATGATTATTGCCTGCTGACTGTTTGATTCGTGCCTACTCAGCTCTTTGTTTATTGCCTCCAGAGGCAAATGAATGGTGTATGATAGCAAACATGATCAGCGCATGATCAGTCACATGATCAGAGCCATTAAGTCACGTGATCACTACATGATAGTCATGTGATCAGTCCATGCTCAGTCACGGTATCAGTGCATGTACAGCCACGTAATCAGTGCATGATCAGCCAGGTGATCATTTCATGATAGCTATGTGATCAGTTCATGATTTGTCACGTGATCTGTGCATGACCAGGCAGGTGGTCAGTGTATGATCATCGACGTGATCAGTGCATGATCCGTCACCTAATGGGTGTATGATCAGTCACCTGACCGGTACGTGGTAGCTACATGATCATTGCATGGTCAGCCACGTGAGTAGTGCATGATAGCCACGTGATCAGTGCATGATCAATCACGTTATCAGTGTATGACCAGCCAAGTGATCAGTGCATGATAGCCACGTGATAAGTGAATGATCAGTCACGTGATCAGTGCATGATCAGTCACGTGATCAGTGGATGATCAGCCACGTGATCAGTGCATGATCAGCCACATGATCAGTGAATGACCAATTACATGATCAGTGCATGATCAGTCACCTGATGGGTGTATGATCATTCACGTGACCTGTACATTGTAGCTACATGATCATTGCATGATCAGTCACGTGAGTAGTGCATGATAGCCACATGATCACTGCATGATCAGTCACGTGATCAGTGCATGATCAGTCATGTGACCAGTACATGGTAGCTGTGTGATCATCGCATGATCAGCCACGTGAGCAGTGCATGATAGCCACGTGATCAGTGCATGATCAGACACGAGATCAGTGCATGATCAGTCACGTGATCAGTGCATGATCAGCCACGTGATCAGTGCATGACCAGGCACGTGATCAGTGTATGTCCAGCCAAGTGATCAGTGCATAATAGCCACGTGATCAGTGCATGATCAGTCACATGATCAGTGCATGATCAGTCACGTGATAGGTGTGTGATCAGCCACGTGAACAGTGCATGCTCAGTCACGTGATCAGGGCCTGCTGAGCTGAGTGATTACTGTCTGCTCATCTGCTTGACAATTTCCAGCTGAGCTGCACGATTCCTGCCTGTCATCTCCTTGACAATTGCCACCTGTGCTGCGTAATTCCTGCCTGCTCATCTACTTGATTATTGCCAGCTGAGCAGCATGATTTCTCAGAGCTGAGTTCCATGATTATAGCCTGCTAACTGATTCCTGCCTACTCAGCTCTATGTTCATTGCCTCCAGAGGCACATGATCAGTGTGTGACACCAAACATGATCAGCACATGATCAGTCACATAATCAATGCATGATAAGCCAGGTGATCAGTGCATGATCAATTATGTGATCAGTGCATGATCAGTCATGTGACCAGTACATGGTAGCTGCGTGAACATTGCATGATCAGCCATGTGAGCAGTGCATGATAGCCATGTGATCAGTGCATGATCAGTCACGTGATCTGTGCATGATCAGTCACGTGATCTGTGCATGATCAGTCACGTGATCAGTGCATGATCAATTACCTGATCAGTGCATGATCAGTCACGTGACCAGTGCATGGTAGCTACGTGAGCATTGCATTATCAGCCACGTGATCAGTGCATGATAGCCACGTGATCAGTGCATGATAGCCACGTGATCAGTGCATGATCAGTCACGGATACGTGTGTGATCAGCCACTTGATCAGTGCATGTTATCCATGTGATCAGTGCAGGATAGCCACGTGATCACTTCATGATTATTTACGTGATCTGTACATGATCAGTCACGTGACCAGTATATGGTAGCTACGTGATCATTCCATGATGAGACACGTGAGCAGTGCATGATAGCCACGTGATGTGTGCATGATCAGTTACGTGAGCAGAGTATGATCAGCCACGTGATCAGTGCATGAGTGCCACGTGATCAGTGCATGATATGTCACGTGACAGGTGTGTGATCAGCCACGTGAACAGTGCATGTTCAGCCACGTGATCAGTGCATGATAGCCACGTGATCAGTGCACGATCAGTTACCTGAGCAGTGTATGATCAGCCACGTGATCAGTGCATGGTCAGACACGTGAACAGTGTATGATCAGCCACGTGATCAGTGCATGATATCCACGTGATCAGTGCATGATCAATCACATGATCAGTGCATGATCAGTCACGTGATAGGTGTGTGATCAGCCACGTGAACAGTGCATGCTCAGTCACGTGATCAGGGCCTGCTGAGCTGCGTGATTACTGTCTGCTCATCTGCTTTACAATTTCCAGCTGAGCTGCATGATTCTTGCCTGTCATCTGGTTGACAATTGCCAGCTGTGCTGCGTAATTCCTGCCTGCTCAGCTGCTTGATTATTGCCAGTTGAGCAGCATGATTCATCACACCTGAGTTCCATGATTATTGCCTGCTGACTGTCTGATTCGTGCCTACTCAGCTCTTTGTTTATTGCCTCCAGAGGCAAATGATCGGTGTATGATAGCAAACATGATCAGCGCATGATCAGTCACATGATCAGAGCCATTAAGTCACGTGATCACTACATGATAGTCATGTGATCAGTCCATGCTCAGTCACGGTATCAGTGCATGATCAGCCACGTGATCAGTGCATGCTCAGCCAGGTGATCATTTCATGATAGCTATGTGATCAGTACATGATTTGTCACGTGATCTGTGCATGACCAGGCAGGTGGTCAGTGTATGATCATCGACGTGATCAGTGCATGATCCGTCACCTAATGGGTGTATGATCAGTCACCTGACTTGTACATGGTAGCTGCGTGATCATCGCATGATCAGCCACGTGAGCAGTGCATGATTGCCACGTGATCAGTGCATGATCAGTCACGTGATAGGTGTGTGATCAGCCACGTGAACAGTGCATGCTCAGTCACGTGATCAGGGCCTGCTGAGCTGCGTGATTACTGTCTGCTCATCTGCTTGACAATTTCCAGCTGAGCTGCACGATTCCTGCCTGTCATCTCCTTGACAATTGCCACCTGTGCTGCGTAATTCCTGCCTGCTCATCTACTTGATTATTGCCAGCTGAGCAGCATGATTTCTCAGAGGTGAGTTCCATGATTATAGCCTGCTTACTGATTCCTGCCTACTCAGCTCTATGTTCATTGCCTCCAGAGGCACATGATCAGTGTGTGACACCAAACATGATCAGCACACGAGCAGTCAAATAATATATGCATGATAAGCCAGGTGATCAGTGCATGATCAATTATGTGATCAGTGCATGATCAGTCATGTGACCAGTACATGGTAGCTGCGTGATCATTGCATGATCAGCCACGTAGCAGTGCATGATAGCCACGTGATCAGTGCATGATCAATCACGTGATCTGTGCATGATCAGTCACGGGATCAGTGCATGATCAATTACCTGATCAGTGCATGATCAGTCACGTGACCAGTGCATGGTAGCTACGTGATCATTGCATGATCAGCCACGTGATCAGTGCATGATAGCCACGTGATCAGTGCATGATAAGTCACGTGATACGTGTGTGATCAGCCACGTGATCAGTGCATGTTATCCACGTGATCAGTTAAGGATAGCCACGTGATTACTTCATGATTATTTACGTGATCTGTACATGATCAGTCACGTGATTCGTGTGTGATCAGCCACCGGATAAGTGGGTGATGAGCCATGTGATCAGTGCAGGATAAATTACGTGATCAGTGCATGAACAGTCACATGACCAGTACATGGTAGCTACGTGATCATTGCGTGATCAGCCACGTGATCAGTGTATGAAAGCTACGTGATCAGTGCATGATAGCCACATGATCAGTGCATGAGAGCCACGTGATCAGTGCATGATCAGTCACGTGATACATGTGTGATCAGCCACGTGATCAGTGTATGATGAGCCACGTGATCAGTGCAGGATCAATTACGTGATCAGTGCATGATCAGTCACCTGATGGGTGTATGATCATTCACGTGACCTGTACATGGTAGCTACAGATCATTGCATGATCAGCCACGTGAGTAGTGCATGATAGCCACGTGATCACTGCATGATCAGTCACGTGATCAGTGCATGATCAGTCATGTGACCAGTACATGGTAGCTGCGAGATCATCGCATGATCAGCCACGTGAGCAGTGCATGATAGCCACGTGATCAGTACATGATCAGACACGAGATCAGTGCATGATAGCCACGTGATCAGTGCATGATAGCCACGTGATCACTTCATGATTATTTAGGTGATCTGTACATGATCAGTCACGTGATACGTGTGTGATCAGCCACGTGATCAGTGCATGATCAGTCACGTGATCAGTACATGATCAGTCACTTGAACTGTGCATGATCATTGACGTGATCTGTGCATGATCAGTCACGTGACCAGTATATGGTAGCTACGTGATCATTCCATGATGAGCCACGTGAGCAGTGCATGATAGCCACGTGATGTGTGCATGATCAGTTACGTGAGCAGAGTATGATCAGCCACGTGATCAGTGCATGAGTGCCACGTGATCAGTGCATGATATGTCACGTGACAGGTGTGTGATCAGCCACGTGAACAGTGCATGTTCAGCCACGTGATCAGTGCATGATAGCCACGTGATCAGTGCATGATCAGTTACCTGAGCAGTGTATGATCAGCCACGTGATCAGTGCATGGTCAGACACGTGAACAGTGTATGATCAGCCACGTGATCAGTGCATGATATCCACGTGATCAGTGCATGATCAATCACATGATCAGTGCATGATCAGTCACGTGATAGGTGTGTGATCAGCCACGTGAACAGTGCATGCTCAGTCACGTGATCAGGGCCTGCTGAGCTGCGTGATTACTGTCTGCTCATCTGCTTTACAATTTCCAGCTGAGCTGCATGATTCTTGCCTGTCATCTGGTTGACAATTGCCAGCTGTGCTGCGTAATTCCTGCCTGCTCAGCTGCTTGATTATTGCCAGTTGAGCAGCATGATTCATCACACCTGAGTTCCATGATTATTGCCTGCTGACTGTCTGATTCGTGCCTACTCAGCTCTTTGTTTATTGCCTCCAGAGGCAAATGATCTGTGTATGATAGCAAACATGATCAGCGCATGATCAGTCACATGATCAGAGCCATTAAGTCACGTGATCACTACATGATAGTCATGTGATCAGTCCATGCTCAGTCACGGTATCAGTGCATGATCAGCCACGTGATCAGTGCATGCTCAGCCAGGTGATCATTTCATGATAGCTATGTGATCAGTACATGATTTGTCACGTGATCTGTGCATGACCAGGCAGGTGGTCAGTGTATGATCATCGACGTGATCAGTGCATGATCCGTCACCTAATGGGTGTATGATCAGTCACCTGACTTGTACATGGTAGCTGCGTGATCATCGCATGATCAGCCACGTGAGCAGTGCATGATTGCCACGTGATCAGTGCATGATCAGTCACGTGATAGGTGTGTGATCAGCCACGTGAAAAGTGCATGCTCAGTCACGTGATCAGGGCCTGCTGAGCTGCGTGATTACTGTCTGCTCATCTGCTTGACAATTTCCAGCTGAGCTGCACGATTCCTGCCTGTCATCTCCTTGACAATTGCCACCTGTGCTGCGTAATTCCTGCCTGCTCATCTACTTGATTATTGCCAGCTGAGCAGCATGATTTCTCAGAGGTGAGTTCCATGATTATAGCCTGCTGACTGATTCCTGCCTACTCAGCTCTATGTTCATTGCCTCCAGAGGCACATGATCAGTGTGTGACACCAAACATGATCAGCACATGATCAGTCACATAATCAATGCATGATAAGCCAGGTGATCAGTGCATGATCAATTATGTGATCAGTGCATGATCAGTCATGTGACCAGTACATGGTAGCTGCGTGATCATTGCATGATCAGCCACGTGAGCAGTGCATGATAGCCACGTGATCAGTACATGATCAATCACGTGATCTGTGCATGATCAGTCACGGGATCAGTGCATGATCAATTACCTGATCAGTGCATGATCAGTCACGTGACCAGTGCATTGTAGCTAGGTGATCATTGCATGATCAGCCACGTGATCAGTGCCTGATAGCCACGTGATCAGTGCATGATAGTCACGTGATCAGTGCATGATCAGTCACGTGATACGTGTGTGATCAGCCACGTGATCAGTGCATGTTATCCACGTGATCAGTGCAGGACAGCCACGTGATCACTTCATGATTATTTACGTGATCTGTACATGATCAGTCACGTGATTCGTGTGTGATCAGCCACCGGATCAGTGCGTGATGAGCCATGTGATCAGTGCAGGATCAATTACGTGATCAGTGCATGATCAGTCACATGACCAGTACATGGTAGCTACGTGATCATTGCGTGATCAGCCACGTGATCAGTGCATGATAGCTACCTGATCAGTGCATGATAGCCACATGATCAGTGCATGAGAGCCACGTGATCAGTGCATGATCAGTCACGTGATACATGTGTGATCAGCCACGTGATCAGGGCGTGATGAGCCACGTGATCAGTGCAGGATCAATTACGTGATCAGTGCATGATCAGTCACGTTACCAGTACATGGTTGCAACGTGATCGTTGCATGATCAGCCACGTGAGCAGAGCATGATAGCCACGTGATCAGTGCATGATCAGTCACGTGATCAGTACATTATCAGTCACTTGAACAGTGCATGATCATTGACGTGATCTGTGCATGATCAGTCACGTGACCAGTATATGGTAGCTACGTGATCACTCCATGACGAGCCATGTGAGCAGTGCATGATAGCCACGTGATGTGTGCATGATCAGTTACGTGAGCAGAGTATGATCAGCCACGTGATTAGTGCATGATATCCACGTGATCAGTGCATGATCATCACGTGATCAGTGTATGATCAGCCACGTGAATAGTGCATGCTCAGTCACGTGATAAGGGCCTGTTGAGCTACGTGATTACTGTCTGCTCATCTGCTTGAAAATTGCCAGCTGGGCTGCATGATTCTTGCCTGTCATATGCTTGACAATTGCCAGCTGTGCTGCATAATTCCTGCCTGCTCAGCTGCTTGATTATTGCCAGCTGAGCAGCATGATTCCTCACAGCTGAGTTCCATGATTATTGCCTGCTGACTGTTTGATTCGTGCCTACTCAGCTCTTTGTTTATTGCCTCCAGAGGCAAATGAATGGTGTATGATAGCAAACATGATCAGCGCATGATCAGTCACATGATCAGAGCCATTAAGTCACGTGATCACTACATGATAGTCATGTGATCAGTCCATGCTCAGTCACGGTATCAGTGCATGTACAGCCACGTAATCAGTGCATGATCAGCCAGGTGATCATTTCATGATAGCTATGTGATCAGTTCATGATTTGTCACGTGATCTGTGCATGACCAGGCAGGTGGTCAGTGTATGATCATCGACGTGATCAGTGCATGATCCGTCACCTAATGGGTGTATGATCAGTCACCTGACCGGTACGTGGTAGCTACATGATCATTGCATGGTCAGCCACGTGAGTAGTGCATGATAGCCACGTGATCAGTGCATGATCAATCACGTTATCAGTGTATGACCAGCCAAGTGATCAGTGCATGATAGCCACGTGATAAGTGAATGATCAGTCACGTGATCAGTGCATGATCAGTCACGTGATCAGTGGATGATCAGCCACGTGATCAGTGCATGATCAGCCACATGATCAGTGAATGACCAATTACATGATCAGTGCATGATCAGTCACCTGATGGGTGTATGATCATTCACGTGACCTGTACATTGTAGCTACATGATCATTGCATGATCAGTCACGTGAGTAGTGCATGATAGCCACATGATCACTGCATGATCAGTCACGTGATCAGTGCATGATCAGTCATGTGACCAGTACATGGTAGCTGTGTGATCATCGCATGATCAGCCACGTGAGCAGTGCATGATAGCCACGTGATCAGTGCATGATCAGACACGAGATCAGTGCATGATCAGTCACGTGATCAGTGCATGATCAGCCACGTGATCAGTGCATGACCAGGCACGTGATCAGTGTATGTCCAGCCAAGTGATCAGTGCATAATAGCCACGTGATCAGTGCATGATCAGTCACATGATCAGTGCATGATCAGTCACGTGATAGGTGTGTGATCAGCCACGTGAACAGTGCATGCTCAGTCACGTGATCAGGGCCTGCTGAGCTGAGTGATTACTGTCTGCTCATCTGCTTGACAATTCCAGCTGAGCTGCACGATTCCTGCCTGTCATCTCCTTGACAATTGCCACCTGTGCTGCGTAATTCCTGCCTGCTCATCTACTTGATTATTGCCAGCTGAGCAGCATGATTTCTCAGAGCTGAGTTCCATGATTATAGCCTGCTAACTGATTCCTGCCTACTCAGCTCTATGTTCATTGCCTCCAGAGGCACATGATCAGTGTGTGACACCAAACATGATCAGCACATGATCAGTCACATAATCAATGCATGATAAGCCAGGTGATCAGTGCATGATCAATTATGTGATCAGTGCATGATCAGTCATGTGACCAGTACATGGTAGCTGCGTGAACATTGCATGATCAGCCATGTGAGCAGTGCATGATAGCCATGTGATCAGTGCATGATCAGTCACGTGATCTGTGCATGATCAGTCACGTGATCTGTGCATGATCAGTCACGTGATCAGTGCATGATCAATTACCTGATCAGTGCATGATCAGTCACGTGACCAGTGCATGGTAGCTACGTGAGCATTGCATTATCAGCCACGTGATCAGTGCATGATAGCCACGTGATCAGTGCATGATAGCCACGTGATCAGTGCATGATCAGTCACGTGATACGTGTGTGATCAGCCACTTGATCAGTGCATGTTATCCATGTGATCAGTGCAGGATAGCCACGTGATCACTTCATGATTATTTACGTGATCTGTACATGATCAGTCACGTGATACGTGTGTGATCAGCCACCGGTCAGTGCGTGATGAGCCATGTGATCAGTGCAGGATCAATTACGTGATCAGTGCATGATCAGTCACATGACCAGTACATGGTAGCTACGTGATCATTGCGTGATCAGCCACGTGATCAGTGCATGATAGCCACGTGATCAGTGCATGATCAGTCACGTGATCAGTGCATGATCAGCCACGTGATCAGTGCATGATCAGCCAAATGATAAGTGCATGATCAATTACGTGATCAGTGCATGATCAGCCACGTGATCAGTGCATGATCAGTCACGTGATCAGTACATGATCAGGCACGTGAACAGTGCATGATCATTTATGTGATCTGTGCATGATCAGTCACGTGACCAGTATATGGTAGCTACATGATCATTCCCTGACGAGCCACGTGAGCAGTACATGATAGAAACTTGATGTGTCCATGATGAGTTACGTGAGCAGAGTATGATCAGCCACGTGATCAGTGCATGAGTGCCACGTGATCAGTGCATGATATGTCACGTGACAGGTGTGTGATCAGCCACGTGAACAGTGCATGTTCAGCCACGTATTCAGTGCATGATAGCCACGTGATCAGTGCATGATCAGTTACGTGAGCAGTGTATGATCAGCCACGTGATCAGTGCATGGTCAGACACGTGAACAGTGTATGATCAGCCACGTGATCAGTGCTTGATATCCAAGTGATCAGTGCATGATCAATCACGTGATCAGTGTTTGATCAGCCACGTGAACAGTGCATGCTCAGTCACGTGATCAGGGCCTGTTGAGCTGCGTGATTACTGTCTGCTCATCTGCTTGACATTTGCCAGCTGAGCTGCACGATTCCTGCGTGTCATCTGCTTGACAATTGCCAGCTGTGCTGTGTAATTCCTGCCTGCTCAGCTGCTTGATTATTGCCAGCTGAGCAGGATGATTCCTCACACATGAGTTCCATGATTATTGCCTGCTGACTGTTTGATTCGTGCCTACTCAGCTCTTTGTTTATTGCCTCCAGAGGCACATGATCAGTGTATGATAGCAAACATGATCAGCACATGATCAGTCACATGATCAGCGCCATTAAGTCACTTGACACTACCTGATAGTCATGTGATCAGTCCATGCTCAGTCACGGTATCAGTGCATGATCAGCCACGTGATCAGTGCATGATCTGTCACATGATTAGTGTATGATCACCCACGTGATCAGTGCATGATCAGTCACCTGATGGGTGTATGATCATTCACGTGACCTGTACATGGTAGTTACAGATCATTGCATGATCAGCCACGTGAGTAGTGCATGATATCCACGTGATCACTGCATGATCATTTACGTGATCAGTGCATGATCAGTCATGTCACCAGTACATGGTAGCTGTGTGATCATCGCATGATCAGCCACGTGAGCAGTGCATGATAGCCACGTGATCAGTGCATGATCACACACGAGATCAGTGCATGATCCATCACGTAATCAGTGCATGATCAGCCACGTGATCAGTGCATGACCAGGCACGTGATCAGTGTATGTCCAGCCAAGTGATCAGTGCATGATAGCCACGTGATCAGTGCATGATCAATCACATGATCAGTGCATGATCAGTCACGTGATAGGTGTGTGATCAGCCACGTGAACAGTGCATGCTCAGTCACGTGATCAGGGCCTGCTGAGCTGCGTGATTACTGTCTGCTCATCTGCTTTACAATTTCCAGCTGAGCTGCATGATTCCTGCCTGTCATCTCCTTGACAATTGCGACCTGTGCTGCGTAATTCCTGCCTGCTCATCTACTTGATTATTGCCAGCTGAGCAGCATGATTTCTCAGAGGAGAGTTCCATGATTATAGCCTGCTGACTGATTCCTCCCTACTCAGCTCTATGTTCATTGCCTCCAGAGGCACATGATCAGTGTGTGACACCAAACATGATCAGCACACGATCAGTCAAATAATATATGCATGATAAGCCAGGTGATCAGTGCATGATCAATTATGTGATCAGTGCATGATCAGTCATGTGACCAGTACATGGTAGCTGTGTGATCATTGCATGATCAGCCACGTGAGCAGTGCATGATAGCCACGTGATCAGTGCATGATCAATCACGTGATCTGTGCATGATCAGTCACGGGATCAGTGCATGATCAATTACCTGATCAGTGCATGATCAGTCACGTGACCAGTGCATGGTAGCTACGTGATCATTGCATGATCAGCCACGTGATCAGTGCATGATAGCCACGTGATCAGTGCATGATAGTCACGTGATCAGTGCATGATAAGTCACGTGATACGTGTGTGATCAGCCACGTGATCAGTGCATGTTATCCACGTGATCAGTGCAGGATAGCCACGTGATTACTTCATGATTATTTACGTGATCTGTACATGATCAGTCACGTGATTCGTGTGTGATCAGCCACCGGATAAATGCGTGATGAGCCATGTGATCAGTGCAGGATAAATTACGTGATCAGTGCATGATCAGTCACATGACCAGTACATGGTATCTACGTGATCATTGCGTGATCAGCCACGTGATCAGTGTATGAAAGCTACGTGATCAGTGCATGATAGCCACATGATCAGTGCATGAGAGCCACGTGATCAGTGCATGATCAGTCACGTGATACATGTGTGATCAGCCACGTGATCAGTGCATGATGAGCCACGTGATCAGTGCAGGATCAATTACGTGATCAGTGCATGATCAGTCACCTGATGGGTGTATGATCATTCACGTGACCTGTACATGGTAGCTACATGATCATTGCATGATAGCCACGTGAGTAGTGCATGATAGCCACGTGATCACTGCATGATCAGTCACGTGATCAGTGCATGATCAGTCATGTGACCAGTACATGGTAGCTGCGTGATCATCGAATGATCGGCCACGTGAGCAGTGCATGATATCCAAGTGATCAGTACATGATCAGACACGAGATCAGTGCATGATAGCCACGTGATCAGTGCATGATAGCCACGTGATCAGTGCATGATCAGTCACGTGATACGTGTGTGATCAGCCACTTGATCAGTGCATGTTATCCACGTGATCAGTGCAGGATAGCCACGTGATCACTTCATGATTATTTACGTGATCTGTACATGATCAGTCACGTGATACGTGTGTGATCAGCCACCGGATCAGTGCGTGATGAGCCATGTGATCAGTGCAGGATCAATTACGTGATCAGTGCATGATCAGTCACATGACCAGTACATGGTAGCTACGTGATCATTGCGTGATCAGCCACGTGATCAGTGCATGATAGCTACATGATCAGTGTATGATAGCCACATGATCAGTGCATGAGACTCACGTGATCAGTGCATGATCAGTCACGTGATACATGTGTGATCAGCCATGTGATCAGGGCACAATGAGCCACGTGATCAGTGCAGGATCAATTACGTGATCAGTGCATGATCAGTCACGTGACCAGTACATGGTTACTACGTGAGGCTTGCATGATCAGCCACGTGAGCAGAGCATGATAGCCACGTGATCAGTGCATGATCAGTCACGTGATCAGTACATTATCAGTCACTTGAACAGTGCATGATCATTGACGTGATCTGTGCATGATCAGTCACGTGACCAGTATATGGTAGCTAAGTGATCATTCCATGATGAGCCACGTGAGCAGTGCATGATAGCCACGTGATGTGTGCATGATCAGTTACGTGAGCAGAGTATGATCAGCCACGTGATCAGTGCATGAGTGCCACGTGATCAGTGCATGATATGTCACGTGACAGGTGTGTGATCAGCCACGTGAACAGTGCATGTTCAGCCACGTGATCAGTGCATGATAGCCACGTGATCAGTGCATGATCAGTTACCTGAGCAGTGTATGATCAGCCACGTGATCAGTGCATGGTCAGACACGTGAACAGTGTATGATCAGCCACGTGATCAGTGCATGATACCACGTGATCAGTGCATGATCATCACGTGATCAGTGCATGATCAGTCACGTGATAGGTGTGTGATCAGCCACGTGAACAGTGCATGCTCAGTCACGTGATCAGGGCCTGCTGAGCTGCGTGATTACTGTCTGCTCATCTGCTTGAAAATTTCCAGCTGAGCTGCATGATTCTTGCCTGTCATCTGGTTGACAATTGCCAGCTGTGCTGCGTAATTCCTGCCTGCTCAGCTGCTTGATTATTGCCAGTTGAGCAGCATGATTCATCACACCTGAGTTCCATGATTATTGCCTGCTGACTGTCTGATTCGTGCCTACTCAGCTCTTTGTTTATTGCCTCCAGAGGCAAATGATCGGTGTATGATAGCAAACATGATCAGCGCATGATCAGTCACATGATCAGAGCCATTAAGTCACGTGATCACTACATGATAGTCATGTGATCAGTCCATGCTCAGTCACGGTATCAGTGCATGATCAGCCACGTGATCAGTGCATGCTCAGCCAGGTGATCATTTCATGATAGCTATGTGATCAGTACATGATTTGTCACGTGATCTGTGCATGACCAGGCAGGTGGTCAGTGTATGATCATCGACGTGATCAGTGCATGATCCGTCACCTAATGGGTGTATGATCAGTCACCTGACTTGTACATGGTAGCTGCGTGATCATCGCATGATCAGCCACGTGAGCAGTGCATGATTGCCACGTGATCAGTGCATGATCAGTCACGTGATAGGTGTGTGATCAGCCACGTGAAAAGTGCATGCTCAGTCACGTGATCAGGGCCTGCTGAGCTGCGTGATTACTGTCTGCTCATCTGCTTGACAATTTCCAGCTGAGCTGCACGATTCCTGCCTGTCATCTCCTTGACAATTGCCACCTGTGCTGCGTAATTCCTGCCTGCTCATCTACTTGATTATTGCCAGCTGAGCAGCATGATTTCTCAGAGGTGAGTTCCATGATTATAGCCTGCTGACTGATTCCTGCCTACTCAGCTCTATGTTCATTGCCTCCAGAGGCACATGATCAGTGTGTGACACCAAACATGATCAGCACATGATCAGTCACATAATCAATGCATGATAAGCCAGGTGATCAGTGCATGATCAATTATGTGATCAGTGCATGATCAGTCATGTGACCAGTACATGGTAGCTGCGTGATCATTGCATGATCAGCCACGTGAGCAGTGCATGATAGCCACGTGATCAGTACATGATCAATCACGTGATCTGTGCATGATCAGTCACGGGATCAGTGCATGATCAGTTACCTGATCAGTGCATGATCAGTCACGTGACCAGTGCATTGTAGCTAGGTGATCATTGCATGATCAGCCACGTGATCAGTGCCTGATAGCCACGTGATCAGTGCATGATAGTCACGTGATCAGTGCATGATCAGTCACGTGATACGTGTGTGATCAGCCACGTGATCAGTGCATGTTATCCACGTGATCAGTGCAGGACAGCCACGTGATCACTTCATGATTATTTACGTGATCTGTACATGATCAGTCACGTTATTCGTGTGTGATGAGCCACCGGATCAGTGCGTGATGAGCCATGTGATCAGTGCAGGATCAATTACGTGATCATTGCATGATCAGTCACATGACTAGTACATGGTAGCTACGTGATCATTGCGTGATCAGCCACGTGATCAGTGCATGATAGCTACGTGATCAGTGCATGATAGCCACATGATCAGTGCATGAGAGCCACGTGATCAGTGCATGATCAGTCACGTGATACATGTGTGATCAGCCACGTGATCAGGGCGTGATGAGCCACGTGATCAGTGCAGGATCAATTACGTGATCAGTGCATGATCAGTCACGTTACCAGTACATGGTTGCAACGTGATCGTTGCATGATCAGCCACGTGAGCAGAGCATGATAGCCACGTGATCAGTGCATGATCAGTCACGTGATCAGTACATTATCAGTCACTTGAACAGTGCATGATCATTGACGTGATCTGTGCATGATCAGGCACGTGACCAGTATATGGTAGCTACGTGATCACTCCATGACGAGCCATGTGAGCAGTGCATGATCAGCCACGTGATGTGTGCATGATCAGTTACGTGAGCAGAGTATGATCAGCCACGTGATTAGTGCATGATATCCACGTGATCAGTGCATGATCATCACGTGATCAGTGTATGATCAGCCACGTGAATAGTGCATGCTCAGTCACGTGATAAGGGCCTGTTGAGCTACGTGATTACTGTCTGCTCATCTGCTTGAAAATTGCCAGCTGGGCTGCACGATTCTTGCCTGTCATCTGCTTGACAATTGCCAGCTGTGCTGCGTAATTCCTGCCTGCTCATCTGCTTGATTATTGCCAGCTGAGCAGCATGATTCCTCAGAGCTGAGTTCCATGATTATTGCCTGCTGACTGTTTGATTCCTGCCTACTCAGCTCTTTGTTCATTGCCTCCAGAGGCAAATGATCGGTGTGTGATACCAAACATGATCAGCGCATGATCAGTCACATGATCAGCGCCATTAAGTCACGTGATCAGTGCATGATAGTCATGTGATCAGTCCATGCTCAGTCACGGTATCAGTGCATGTTCAGCCACGTAATCAGTGCATGATCAGCCAGGTGATCATTGCATGATAGCTATGTGATCAGTTCATGATCTGTCACGTGATCTGTGCATGACCAGGCAGGTGGTCAGTGTATGATCATCGACGTGATCAGTGCATGATCCGTCACCTAATGGGTGCATGATCAGTCACCTGACCGGTACGTGGTAGCTACGTGATCATTGCATGGTCAGCCACGTGAGTAGTGCATGATAGCCACGTGATCAGTGCATGATCAATCACGTTATCAGTGCATGATCAGCCACGTGATCAGTGCATGATCAGCCACGTGATAAGTGAATGATCAGTCACGTGATCAGTGCATGATCAGTCACGTGATCAGTGGATGATCAGCCACGTGATCAGTGCATGATAGCCACATGATCAGTGAATGACCAATTACGTGATCAGTGCATGATCAGTCACCTGATGGGTGTATGATCATTCACGTGACCTGTACATTGGTAGCTACATGATCATTGCATGATCAGACACGTGAGTAGTGCATGATAGCCACGTGATCACTGCATGATCAGTCACGTGATCAGTGCATGATCAGTCATGTGACCAGTACATGGTAGCTGCGTGATCATCGCATGATCAGCCACGTGAGCAGTGCATGATAGCCACGTGATCAGTGCATGATCAGACACGAGATCAGTGCATGATCAGTCACGTGATCAGTGCATGATCAGCCACGTGATCAGTGCATGACCAGGCACGTGATCAGTGTATGTCCAGCCAAGTGATCAGTGCATGATCAGCCACGTGATCAGTGCATGATCAGTCACATGATCAGTGCATGATCAGTCACGTGATAGGTGTGTGATCAGCCACGTGAACAGTGCATGCTCAGTCACGTGATCAGGGCCTGCTGAGCTGCGTGATTACTGTCTGCTCATCTGCTTGACAATTTCCAGCTGAGCTGCACGATTCCTGCCTGTCATCTCCTTGACAATTGCCACCTGTGCTGCGTAATTCCTGCCTGCTCATCTACTTGATTATTGCCAGCTGAGCAGCATGATTTCTCAGAGCTGAGTTCCATGATTATAGCCTGCTAACTGATTCCTGCCTACTCAGCTCTATGTTCATTGCCTCCAGAGGCACATGATCAGTGTGTGACACCAAACATGATCAGCACATGATCAGTCACATAATCAATGCATGATAAGCCAGGTGATCAGTGCATGATCAATCATGTGATCAGTGCATGATCAGTCACGTGACCAGTACATGGTAGCTGCGTGAACATTGCATGATCAGCCATGTGAGCAGTGCATGATAGCCATGTGATCAGTGCATGATCAGTCACGTGATCTGTGCATGATCAGTCACGTGATCTGTGCATGATCAGTCACGTGATCAGTGCATGATCAATTACCTGATCAGTGCATGATCAGTCACGTGACCAGTGCATGGTAGCTACGTGAGCATTGCATTATCAGCCACGTGATCAGTGCATGATCAGCCACGTGATCAGTGCATGATAGCCACGTGATCAGTGCATGATCAGTCACGTGATACGTGTGTGATCAGCCTCGTGATCAGTGCATGTTATCCACGTGATCAGTGCAGGATAGCCACGTGATCACTTCATGATTATTTACGTGATATGTACATGATCAGTCACGTGATACGTGTGTGATCAGCCACCGGTCAGTGCGTGATGAGCCATGTGATCAGTGCAGGATCAATTACGTGATCAGTGCATGATCAGTCACATGACCAGTACATGGTAGCTACGTGATCATTGCGTGATCAGCCACGTGATCAGTGCATGATAGCTACGTGATCAGTGCATGATAGCCACGTGATCTGTGCATGAGAGCCACGTGATCAGTGCATGATCAGTCACGTGATACATGTGTGATCAGCCACGTGATCAGTGCATGATGAGCCACGTGATCACTTCATGATAATTCACGTGATCTGTACATGATCAGTCACGTGAACAGTGCATGATCAGTCATGTGATCAGTGCATGACCAGCCAAGTGATCAGTGCATGATAGCCACGTGATCAGTGCATGATCAGTCACGTGATCAGTGCATGATCAGCCACGTGATCAGTGCATGATCAGCCACGTGATCAGTGCATGATCAGTTACGTGATCAGTGCATGATCAGCCACGTGATCAGTGCATGATCAGTCACGTGATCAGTACATGATCAGGCACGTGAACAGTGCATGATCATTTATGTGATCTGTGCATGATCAGTCACGTGACTAGTATATGGTAGCTACATGATCATTCCCTGACGAGCCACGTGAGCAGTACATGATAGAAACTTGATGTGTCCATGATGAGTTACGTGAGCAGTGTATGATCAGCCACGTGATCAGTGCATGAGTGCCACGTGATCAGTGCATGATATGTCACGTGACAGGTGTGTGATCAGCCACGTGAACAGTGCATGTTCAGCCACGTATTCAGTGCATGATAGCCACGTGATCAGTGCATGATCAGTTACGTGAGCAGTGCATGATCAGCCACGTGATCAGTGCATGGTCAGACACGTGAACAGTGTATGATCAGCCACGTGATCAGTGCATGATATCCAAGTGATCAGTTCATGATCAATCACGTGATCAGTGTTTGATGAGCCACGTGAAGAGTGCATGCTCAGTCACGTGATCAGGGCCTGCTGAGCTGCGTGATTACTGTCTGCTCATCTGCTTGACAATTGCCAGCTGAGCTGCACGATTCCTGCGTGTCATCTGCTTGACAATTGCCAGCTGTGCTGCGTAATTCCTGCCTGCTCAGCTGCTTGATTATTGCCAGCTGAGCAGGATGATTCCTCACACATGAGTTCCATGATTATTGCCTGCTGACTGTTTGATTCGTGCCTACTCAGCTCTTTGTTTATTGCCTCCAGAGGCACATGATCAGTGTATGATAGCAAACATGATCAGCACATGATCAGTCACATGATCAGCGCCATTAAGTCACGTGATCACTACATGATCAGTCATGTGATCAGTCCATGCTCAGTCACGGTATCAGTGCATGATCAGCCACGTGATCAGTGCATGATCAGTCACGAGAACAGTGTATGATCACCCACGTGATCAGTGCATGATCAGTCACCTGATGGGTGTATGATCAGTCACGTGACCTGTACATGGTTGCTACGTGATCATTGCATGATCAGCCACGTGAGCAGTGCATGATATCCACGTGATCACTGCATGATCAGTCACGTGATCAGTGCATGATCAGTCACGTGACCAGTACATGGTAGCTGCGTGATCATCGCATGATCAGCCACGTGAGCAGTGCATGATAGCCACGTGATCAGTGCATGATCAGCCACGAGATCAGTGCATGATCCGTCACGTGATCAGTGCATGATCAGCCACGTGATCAGTGCATGACCAGGCACGTGATCAGTGTATGTCCAGCCAAGTGATCAGTGCATGATAGCCACGTGATCAGTGCATGATCAATCACATGATCAGTGCATGATCAGTCACGTGATAGGTGTGTGATCAGCCACGTGAACAGTGCATGCTCAGTCACGTGATCAGGGCCTGCTGAGCTGCGTGATTACTGTCTGCTCATCTGCTTTACAATTTCCAGCTGAGCTGCACGATTCCTGCCTGTCATCTCCTTGACAATTGCCACCTGTGCTGCGTAATTCCTGCCTGCTCATCTACTTGATTATTGCCAGCTGAGCAGCATGATTTCTCAGAGGTGAGTTCCATGATCATAGCCTGCTGACTGATTCCTGCCTACTCAGCTCTATGTTCATTGCCTCCAGAGGCACATGATCAGTGTGTGACACCAAACATGATCAGCACACGATCAGTCACATAATCAATGCATGATAAGCCAGGTGATCAGTGCATGATCAATTACGTGATCAGTGCATGATCAGTCATGTGACCAGTACATGGTAGCTGCGTGATCATTGCATGATCAGCCACGTGAGAAGGGCATGATAGCCACGTGATCAGTGCATGATCAATCACGTGATCTGAGCATGATCAGTCACGGGATCAGTGCATGATCAATTAACTGATCAGTGCATGATCAGTCACGTGACCAGTGCATGGTAGCTACGTGATCATTGCATGATCAGCCACGTGATCAGTGCATGATAGCCACGTGATCAGTGCATGATAGCCACGTGATCAGTGCATGATCAGTCACGTGATACGTGTGTGATCAGCCACGTGATCAGTGCATGTTATCCACGTGATCAGTGCAGGATAGCCACGTGATCACTTCATGATTATTTACGTGATCTGTACATGATCAGTCACGTGATTCGTGTGTGATCAGCCACCGTGATCAGTGCGTGATGAGCCATGTGATCAGTGCAGGATAAATTACGTGATCAGTGCATGATCAGTCACGTGACCAGTACATGGTAGCTACGTGATCATTGCGTGATCAGCCACGTGATCAGTGCATGATAGCTACGTGATCAGTGCATGATAGCCACGTGATCAGTGCATGAGAGCCACGTGATCAGTGCATGATCAGTCACGTGATACATGTGTGATCAGCCACGTGATCAGTGCATGATGAGCCACGTGATCAGTGCAGGATCAATCACGTGATCAGTGCATGATCAGTCACGTGATGGGTGCATGATCATTCACGTGACCAGTACATGGTAGCTACGTGATCATTGCATGATCAGCCACGTGAGTAGGGCATGATAGCCACGTGATCACTGCATGATCAGTCACGTGATCAGTGCATGATCAGTCACGTGACCAGTGCATGGTAGCTGCGTGATCATGCATGATCAGCCACGTGAGCAGTGCATGATAGCCACGTGATCAGTGCATGATCAGCCACGAGATCAGTGCATGATAGCCACGTGATCAGTGCATGATAGCCACGTGATCAGTGCATGATCAGTCACGTGATCCGTGTATGATCAGCCACGTGATCAGTGCATGTTAGCCACGTGATCAGTGCAGGATAGCCACGTGATCACTTCATGATTATTTACGTGATCTGTACATGATCAGTCACGTGATACGTGTGTGATCAGCCACCGGATCAGTGCGTGATGAGCCACGTGATCAGTGCAGGATCAATTACGTGATCAGTGCATGATCAGTCACGTGACCAGTACATGGTAGCTACGTGATCATTGCGTGATCAGCCACGTGATCAGTGCATGATAGCTACGTGATCAGTGCATGATAGCCACATGATCAGTGCATGAGAGTCACGTGATCAGTGCATGATCAGTCACGTGATCATGTGTGATCAGCCACGTGATCAGTGCATGATGAGCCACGTGATCAGTGCATGATCAATTACGTGATCAGTGCATGATCAGTCACGTGACCAGTACATGGTTGCTACGTGACCCTTGCATGATCAGCCACGTGAGCAGAGCATGATAGCAACGTGATCAGTGCATGATCAGTCACGTGATCAGTACATTATCAGTCACTTGAACAGTGCATGATCATTGACGTGATCTGTGCATGATCAGTCAGGTGAACAGTATATGGTAGCTACGTGATCATTCCATGACGAGCCACGTGATCAGTGCATGATAGCCACGTGATCTGTGCATGATCAGTTACGTGAGCAGAGTATGATCAGCCACGTGATCAGTGCATGAGTGCCACGTGATCAGTTCATGATATGTCACGTGACAGGTGTGTGATCAGCCACGTGAACAGTGCATGTCCAGCCACGTGATCAGTGCATGATAGCCACGTGATCAGTGCATGATCAGTCACCTGATCAGTGCATGATCAGCCACGTGATCAGTGCATGGTCAGCCACGTGAACAGTGTATGATCAGCCACGTGATCAGTGCATGATAGCCACGTGCTCAGTGCATGATCATCACGTGATCAGTGCATGATCAGCCACGTGAACAGTGCATGCTCAGTCACGTGATAAGGGCCTGTTGAGCTGCGTGATTACTGTCTGCTCATCTGCTTGAAAATTGCCAGCTGGGCTGCATGATTCTTGCATGTCATCTGGTTGACAATTGCCAGCTGTGCTGCGTAATTCCTGCCTGCTCAGCTGCTTGATTATTGCCAGTTGAGCAGCATGATTCATCACAGCTGAGTTCCATGATTATTGCCTGCTGACTGTCTGATTCGTGCCTACTCAGCTCTTTGTTTATTGCCTCCAGAGGCAAGTGATCGGTGTATGATAGCAAACATGATCAGCGCATGATCAGTCACATGATCAGAGCCATTAAGTCACGTGATCACTACATGATAGTCACGTGATCAGTCCATGCTCAGTCACGGTATCAGTGCATGATCAGCCACGTGATCAGTGCATGCTCAGCCACGTGATCATTGCATGATAGCCACGTGATCAGTTCATGATCAGTCACGTGATCTGTGCATGACCAGCCAGGTGGTCAGTGTATGATCAGCGACGTGATCAGTGCATGATCCGTCACGTAATGGGTGTATGATCAGTCACCTGACCTGTACATGGTAGCTGCGTGATCATTGCATGATCAGCCACGTGAGCAGTGCATGATAGCCACGTGATCAGTGCATGATCAGACACGAGATCAGTGCATGATCAGTCACGTGATCAGTGCATGATCAGCCACGTGATCAGTGCATGACCAGGCACGTGATCAGTGTATGTCCAGCCAAGTGATCAGTGCATGATAGCCACGTGATCAGTGCATGATCAGTCACATGATCAGTGCATGATCAGTCACGTGATAGGTGTGTGATCAGCCACGTGAACAGTGCATGCTCAGTCACGTGATCAGGGCCTGCTGAGCTGCGTGATTACTGTCTGCTCATCTGCTTGACAATTTCCAGCTGAGCTGCACGATTCCTGCCTGTCATCTCCTTGACAATTGCCACCTGTGCTGCGTAATTCCTGCCTGCTCATCTACTTGATTATTGCCAGCTGAGCAGCATGATTTCTCAGAGCTGAGTTCCATGATTATAGCCTGCTGACTGATTCCTGCCTACTCAGCTCTATGTTCATTGCCTCCAGAGGCACATGATCAGTGTGTGACACCAAACATGATCAGCACATGATCAGTCACATAATAAATGCATGATAAGCCAGGTGATCAGTGCATGATCAGTTACGTGATCAGTGCATGATCAGTCACGTGACCAGTACATGGTAGCTGCGTGATCATTGCATGATCAGCCACGTGAGCAGTGCATGATAGCCACGTGATCAGTGCATGATCAGTCACGTGATCTGTGCATGATCAGTCACGTGATCAGTGCATGATCAATCACCTGATCAGTGCATGATCAGTCACGTGACCAGTGCATGGTAGCTACGTGATCATTGCATGATCAGCCACGTGATCAGTGCCTGATAGCCACGTGATCAGTGCATGATAGTCACGTGATCAGTGCATGATCAGTCACGTGATACGTGTGTGATCAGCCACGTGATCAGTGCATGTTATCCACGTGATCAGTGCAGGATAGCCACGTGATCACTTCATGATTATTTACGTGATCTGTACATGATCAGTCACGTGATTCGTGTGTGATCAGCCACCGGATCAGTGCGTGATGAGCCATGTGATCAGTGCAGGATCAATTACGTGATCAGTGCATGATCAGTCACATGACCAGTACATGGTAGCTACGTGATCATTGCGTGATCAGCCACGTGATCAGTGCATGATAGCTACGTGATCAGTGCATGATAGCCACATGATCAGTGCATGAGAGCCACGTGATCAGTGCATGATCAGTCACGTGATACATGTGTGATCAGCCACGTGATCAGTGCGTGATGAGCCACGTGATCAGTGCAGGATCAATTACGTGATCAGTGCATGATCAGTCACGTTACCAGTACATGGTTGCTACGTGATCCTTGCATGATCAGCCACGTGATCAGAGCATGATAGCCACGTGATCAGTGCATGATCAGTCACGTGATCAGTACATTATCAGTCACTTGAACAGTGCATGATCATTGACGTGATCTGTGCATGATCAGTCACGTGACCAGTATATGGTAGCCACGTGATCATTCCATGACGAGCCACGTGATCAGTGCATGATAGCCACGTGATGTGTGCATGATCAGTTACGTGAGCAGAGTATGATCAGCCACGTGATCAGTGCATGATATCCACGTGATCAGTGCATGATCATCACGTGATCAGTGTATGATCAGCCACGTGAACAGTGCATGCTCAGTCACGTGATCAGGGCCTGTTGAGCTGCGTGATTAATGTCTGCTCATCTGCTTGACAATTGCCAGCTGAGCTGCACGATTCCTGCCTGTCATCTGCTTGACAATTGCCAGCTGTGCTGCGTAATTCCTGCCTGCTCAGCTGCTTGATTATTGCCAGCTGAGCAGCATGATTCCTCACACCTGAGTTCCATGATTATTGCCTGCTGACTGTTTGATTCGTGCCTACTCAGCTCTTTGTTTATTGCCTCCAGAGGCAAATGATCGGTGTATGATAGCAAACATGATCAGCGCATGATCAGTCACATGATCAGCGCCATTAAGTCACGTGATCACTACATGATAGTCATGTGATCAGTGCATGCTCAGTCACGGTATCAGTGCATGATCAGCCACGTGATCAGTGCATGATCAGCCACGTGATCAGTGCATGATAGCTACGTGATCAGTTCATGATCAGTCACGTGATCTGTGCATGACCAGCCAGGTGGTCAGTGTATGATCAGCGACGTGATCAGTGCATGATCCGTCACCTAATGGGTGTATGATCAGTCACCTGACCGGTGCATGGTAGCTACGTGATCATTGCATGATCAGCCACGTGATCAGTGCATGATAGCCACGTGATCAGTGCATGATCAGTCACGTGATCAGTGCATGACCAGCCACGTGATCAGTGCATGATAGCCACGTGATCAGTGCATGATCAGTCACGTGATCAGTGCATGATCAGTCACGTGATCAGTGCATGATCAGCCACGTGATCAGTGCATGATCAGCCACGTGATCAGTGCATGATCAGTTACGTGATCAGTGCATGATCAGTCACGTGATGGGTGTATGATCATCACGTGCACATGGTAGCTACGTGATCATTGCATGATCAGCCACGTGAGTAGTGCATGATAGCCACGTGATCACTGCATGATCAGTCACGTGATCAGTGCATGATCAGTCACGTGACCAGTACATGGTAGCTGCGTGATCATCGCATGATCAGCCACGTGATCAGTGCATGATAGCCACGTGATCAGTGCATGATCAGACACGAGATCAGTGCATGATCAGTCACGTGATCAGTGCATGATCAGCCACGTGATCAGTGCATGACCAGGCACGTGATCAGTGTATGTCAGCCAAGTGATCAGTGCATGATAGCCACGTGATCAGTGCATGATCAGTCACGTGATCAGTGCATGATCAGTCACGTGATCGGTGTGTGATCAGCCACGTGAACAGTGCATGCTCAGTCACGTGATCAGGGCCTGCTGAGCTGCGTGATTACTGTCTGCTCATCTGCTTGACAATTTCCAGCTGAGCTGCACGATTCCTGCCTGTCATCTGCTTGACAATTGCCAGCTGTGCTGCGTAATTCCTGCCTGCTCAGCTACTTGATTATTGCCAGCTGAGCAGCATGATTTCTCAGAGCTGAGTTCCATGATTATAGCCTGCTGACTGATTCGTGCCTACTCAGCTCTATGTTCATTGCCTCCAGAGGCACATGATCAGTGTGTGATACCAAACATGATCAGCGCATGATCAGTCACATGATCAATGCATGATAAGCCACGTGATCAGTGCATGATCAGTCATGTGATCAGTGCATGATCAGTCACGTGACCAGTACATGGTAGCTGCGTGATCATTGCATGATCAGCCACGTGATCAGTGCATGATAGCCACGTGATCAGTGCATGATCAGCCACGTGATCTGTGCATGATCAGTCACGTGATCAGTGCATGATCAGTTACGTGATCAGTGCATGATCAGTCACGTGACCAGTGCATGGTAGCTACGTGATCATTGCATGATCAGCCACGTGATCAGTGCATGATAGCCACGTGATCAGTGCATGATAGCCACGTGATCAGTGCATGATCAGTCACGTGATACGTGTGTGATCAGCCACGTGATCAGTGCATGTTAGCCACGTGATCAGTGCAGGATAGCCACGTGATCACTTCATGATCAGTCACGTGATCTGTACATGATCAGTCACGTGATTCGTGTGTGATCAGCCACGGATCAGTGCGTGATCAGCCATGTGATCAGTGCAGGATCAGCTACGTGATCAGTGCATGATCAGTCACGTGACCAGTACATGGTAGCTACGTGATCATTGCGTGATCAGCCACGTGATCAGTGCATGATCAGCCACGTGATCAGTGCATGATAGCCACGTGATCAGTGCATGATCAGCCACGTGATCAGTGCATGATCAGTCACGTGATACATGTGTGATCAGCCACGTGATCAGTGCATGATGAGCCACGTGATCAGTGCAGGATCAATCACGTGATCAGTGCATGATCAGTCACGTGATCGGTGCATGATCAGTCACGTGACCTGTACATGGTAGCTACGTGATCAGTGCATGATCAGCCACGTGAGTAGTGCATGATAGCCACGTGATCACTGCATGATCAGTCACGTGATCAGTGCATGATCAGTCACGTGACCAGTGCATGGTAGCCGCGTGATCAGTGCATGATCAGCCACGTGATCAGTGCATGATAGCCACGTGATCAGTGCATGATCAGCCACGTGATCAGTGCATGATCAGCCACGTGATCAGTGCATGATAGCCACGTGATCAGTGCATGATCAGTCACGTGATCCGTGTGTGATCAGCCACGTGATCAGTGCATGTTAGCCACGTGATCAGTGCAGGATAGCCACGTGATCACTTCATGATTATTTACGTGATCTGTACATGATCAGTCACGTGATCCGTGTGTGATCAGCCACCGGATCAGTGCGTGATGAGCCATGTGATCAGTGCAGGATCAATTACGTGATCAGTGCATGATCAGTCACGTGACCAGTACATGGTAGCTACGTGATCATTGCGTGATCAGCCACGTGATCAGTGCATGATAGCTACGTGATCAGTGCATGATAGCCACATGATCAGTGCATGAGACTCACGTGATCAGTGCATGATCAGTCACGTGATCATGTGTGATCAGCCACGTGATCAGTGCACAATGAGCCACGTGATCAGTGCATGATCAATTACGTGATCAGTGCATGATCAGTCACGTGACCAGTACATGGTTGCTACGTGAGGCTTGCATGATCAGCCACGTGAGCAGAGCATGATAGCCACGTGATCAGTGCATGATCAGTCACGTGATCAGTACATGATCAGTCACTTGAACAGTGCATGATCATTGACGTGATCTGTGCATGATCAGTCACGTGACCAGTATATGGTAGCTACGTGATCATTCCATGATGAGCCACGTGAGCAGTGCATGATAGCCACGTGATGTGTGCATGATCAGTTACGTGATCAGAGTATGATCAGCCACGTGATCAGTGCATGAGTGCCACGTGATCAGTGCATGATATGTCACGTGACAAGTGTGTGATCAGCCACGTGAACAGTGCATGTTCAGCCACGTGATCAGTGCATGATAGCCACGTGATCAGTGCATGATCAGTCACGTGATCAGTGCATGATCAGCCACGTGACCAGTACATGGTCAGACACGTGAACAGTGCATGATCAGCCACGTGATCAGTGCATGATATCCACGTGATCAGTGCATGATCATCACGTGATCAGTGTATGATCAGCCACGTGAACAGTGCATGCTCAGTCACGTGATAAGGGCCTGTTGAGCTGCGTGATTACTGTCTGCTCATCTGCTTGAAAATTGCCAGCTGGGCTGCATGATTCTTGCATGTCATCTGGTTGACAATTGCCAGCTGTGCTGCGTAATTCCTGCCTGCTCAGCTGCTTGATTATTGCCAGCTGAGCAGCATGATTCCTCACACCTGAGTTCCGTGATTATTGCCTGCTGACTGTCTGATTCGTGCCTACTCAGCTCTTTGTTTATTGCCTCCAGAGGCAAATGATCGGTGTATGATAGCAAACATGATCAGCGCATGATCAGTCACATGATCAGCGCCATTAAGTCACGTGATCAGTACATGATAGTCATGTGATCAGTCCATGCTCAGTCACGGTATCAGTGCATGATCAGCCACGTGATCAGTGCATGCTCAGCCACGTGATCAGTGCATGATAGCCATGTGATCAGTTCATGATCAGTCACGTGATCTGTGCATGACCAGGCACGTGGTCAGTGTATGATCAGCGACGTGATCAGTGCATGATCCGTCACGTAATGGGTGTATGATCAGTCACCTGACCGGTACATGGTAGCTGCGTGATCATTCGCATGATCAGCCACGTGAGCAGTGCATGATAGCCACGTGATCAGTGCATGATCAGACACGAGATCAGTGCATGATCAGTCACGTGATCAGTGCATGATCAGCCACGTGATCAGTGCATGACCAGGCACGTGATCAGTGAATGTCCAGCCAAGTGATCAGTGCATGATAGCCACGTGATCAGTGCATGATCAGTCACGTGATCAGTGCATGATCAGTCACGTGATAGGTGTGTGATCAGCCACGTGAACAGTGCATGCTCAGTCACGTGATCAGGGCCTGCTGAGCTGCGTGATTACTGTCTGCTCATCTGCTTGACAATTTCCAGCTGAGCTGCACGATTCCTGCCTGTCATCTCCTTGACAATTGCCACCTGTGCTGCGTAATTCCTGCCTGCTCATCTACTTGATTATTGCCAGCTGAGCAGCATGATTTCTCAGAGCTGAGTTCCATGATTATAGCCTGCTGACTGATTCCTGCCTACTCAGCTCTATGTTCATTGCCTCCAGAGGCACATGATCAGTGTGTGACACCAAACATGATCAGCACATGATCAGTCACATAATAAATGCATGATAAGCCAGGTGATCAGTGCATGATCAATTATGTGATCAGTGCATGATCAGTCATGTGACCAGTACATGGTACCTGCGTGATCATTGCATGATCAGCCACGTGAGCAGTGCATGATAGCCACGTGATCAGTGCATGATCAGTCACGTGATCTGTGCATGATCAGTCACGGGATCAGTGCATGATCAATTACCTGATCAGTGCATGATCAGTCACGTGACCAGTGCATGATAGCTACGTGATCATTGCATGATCAGCCACGTGATCAGTGCATGATAGCCACGTGATCAGTGCATGATAGTCACGTGATCAGTGCATGATCAGTCACGTGATACGTGTGTGATCAGCCACGTGATCAGTGCATGTTATCCACGTGATCAGTGCAGGATAGCCACGTGATCACTTCATGATTATTTACGTGATCTGTACATGATCAGTCACGTCATTCGTGTGTGATCAGCCACCGGATCAGTGCGTGATGAGCCATGTGATCAGTGCAGGATCAATTACGCGATCAGTGCATGATCAGCCACATGACCAGTACATGGTAGCTACGTGATCATTGCGTGATCAGCCACGTGATCAGTGCATGATAGCTACCTGATCAGTGCATGATAGCCACATGATCAGTGCATGAGAGCCACGTGATCAGTGCATGATCAGTCACGTGATACATGTGTGATCAGCCACGTGATCAGTGCGTGATGAGCCACGTGATCAGTGCAGGATCAATTACGTGATCAGTGCATGATCAGTAACGTTACCAGTACATGGTTGCAACGTGATCCTTGCATGATCAGCCACGTGAGCAGAGCATGATAGCCACGTGATCAGTGCATGATCAGTCACGTGATCAGTACATGATCAGTCACTTGAACAGTGCATGATCAGTGACGTGATCTGTGCATGATCAGTCACGTGACCAGTATATGGTCAGCCACGTGATCATTCCATGACCAGCCACGTGATCAGTGCATGATAGCCACGTGATGTGTGCATGATCAGTTACGTGAGCAGAGTATGATCAGCCACGTGATCAGTGCATGATATCCACGTGATCAGTGCATGATCATCACGTGATCAGTGTTTGATCAGCCACGTGAACAGTGCATGCTCAGTCACGTGATAAGGGCCTGTTGAGCTGCGTGATTACTGTCTGCTCATCTGCTTGAAAATTGCCAGCTGGGCTGCATGATTCTTGCCTGTCATCTGCTTGACAATTGCCAGCTGTGCTGCGTAATTCCTGCCTGCTCAGCTGCTTGATTATTGCCAGCTGAGCAGCATGATTCCTCACACCTGAGTTCCATGATTATTGCCTGCTGACTGTTTGATTCGTGCCTACTCAGCTCTTTGTTTATTGCCTCCAGAGGCAAATGATCGGTGTATGATAACAAACATGATCAGCGCATGATCAGTCACATGATCAGCGCCATTAAGTCACGTGATCACTACATGATAGTCATGTGATCAGTCCATGCTCAGTCACGGTATCAGTGCATGATCAGCCACGTGATCAGTGCATGATCAGCCACGTGATCAGTGCATGATTTGTCACGTGATCTGTGCATGACCAGTCAGGTGGTCAGTGTATGATCATCGACGTGATCAGTGCATGATCCGTCACCTAATCGGTGTATGATCAGTCACCTGACCGGTACGTGGTAGCTACGTGATCATTGCATGGTCAGCCACGTGAGTAGTGCATGATAGCCACGTGATCAGTGCATGATCAGTCACGTGATCAGTGCATGACCAGCCACGTGATCAGTGCATGATAGCCACGTGATCAGTGCATGATCAGTCACGTGATCAGTGCATGATCAGCCACGTGATCAGTGCATGATCAGCCACGTGATCAGTGCATGATCAGCCACATGATCAGTGCATGATCAGTTACGTGATCAGTGCATGATCAGTCACCTGATGGGTGTATGATCATTCACGTGACCTGTACATGGTAGCTACGTGATCATTGCATGATCAGCCACGTGAGCAGTGCATGATAGCCACGTGATCACTGCATGATCAGTCACGTGATCAGTGCATGATCAGTCACGTGACCAGTACATGGTAGCTGCGTGATCATCGCATGATCAGCCACTTGAGCAGTGCATGATAGCCACGTGATCAGTGCATGATCAGCCACGAGATCAGTGCATGATCAGTCACGTGATCAGTGCATGATCAGCCACGTGATCAGTGCATGACCAGGCACGTGATCAGTGCATGTCCAGCCAAGTGATCAGTGCATGATAGCCACGTGATCAGTGCATGATCAGTCACATGATCAGTGCATGATCAGTCACGTGATCGGTGTGTGATCAGCCACGTGAACTGTGCATGCTCAGTCACGTGATCAGGGCCTGCTGAGCTGCGTGATTACTGTCTGCTCATCTGCTTGACAATTTCCAGCTGAGCTGCACGATTCCTGCCTGTCATCTCCTTGACAATTGCCAGCTGTGCTGCGTAATTCCTGCCTGCTCATCTACTTGATTATTGCCAGCTGAGCAGCATGATTTCTCAGAGCTGAGTTCCATGATTATAGCCTGCTGACTGATTCGTGCCTACTCAGCTCTATGTTCATTGCCTCCAGAGGCACATGATCAGTGTGTGACACCAAACATGATCAGCGCATGATCAGTCACATAATCAATGCATGATAAGCCAGGTGATCAGTGCATGATCAATCACGTGATCAGTGCATGATCAGTCACGTGACCAGTACATGGTAGCTGCGTGATCATTGCATGATCAGCCACGTGATCAGTGCATGATCAGCCACGTGATCAGTGCATGATCAGTCACGTGATCTGTGCATGATCAGTCACGTGATCTGTGCATGATCAGTCACGTGATCTGTGCATGATCAGTCACGTGATCAGTGCATGATCAATTACCTGATCAGTGCATGATCAGTCACGTGACCAGTGCATGGTAGCTACGTGATCATTGCATGATCAGCCACGTGATCAGTGCATGATAGCCACGTGATCAGTGCATGATAGTCACGTGATCAGTGCATGATCAGTCACGTGATACGTGTGTGATCAGCCACGTGATCAGTGCATGTTAGCCACGTGATCAGTGCAGGATAGCCACGTGATCACTTCATGATTAGTCACGTGATCTGTACATGATCAGTCACGTGATACGTGTGTGATCAGCCACAGGATCAGTGCGTGATGAGCCACGTGATCAGTGCAGGATCAATTCCGTGATCAGTGCATGATCAGTCACGTGACCAGTACATGGTAGCTACGTGATCATTGCATGATCAGCCACGTGATCAGTGCATGATAGCTACGTGATCAGTGCATGATAGCCACGTGATCAGTGCATGAGAGCCACGTGATCAGTGCATGATCAGTCACGTGATACATGTGTGATCAGCCACGTGATCAGTGCATGATCAGCCACGTGATCAGTGCAGGATCAGCTACGTGATCAGTGCATGATCAGTCACCTGATGGGTGCATGATCATTCACGTGACCAGTACATGGTAGCCACGTGATCATTGCATGATCAGCCACGTGAGCAGTGCATGATAGCCACGTGATCACTGCATGATCAGTCACGTGATCAGTGCATGATCAGTCACGTGACCAGTGCATGGTAGCCACGTGATCATTGCATGATCAGCCACGTGATCAGTGCATGATAGCCACGTGATCAGTGCATGATCAGCCACGTGATCAGTGCATGATCAGTCACGTGATCAGTGCATGATCAGCCACGTGATCAGTGCATGATCAGCCACGTGATCAGTGCATGATCAGCCACGTGATCAGTGCATGATAGCCACGTGATCAGTGCATGATCACCACGTGATCAGTGCATGATCAGTCACGTGATCGGTGTGTGATCAGCCACGTGAACAGTGCATGCTCAGTCACGTGATCAGGGCCTGCTGAGCTGCGTGATTACTGTCTGCTCATTGCTTGACAATTTCCAGCTGAGCTGCATGATTCCTGCCTGTCATCTGCTTGACAATTGCCACCTGTGCTGCGTAATTCCTGCCTGCTCAGCTACTTGATTATTGCCAGCTGAGCAGCATGATTCCTCACACCTGAGTTCCATGATTATTGCCTGCTGACTGATTCGTGCCTACTCAGCTCTTTGTTTATTGCCTCCAGAGGCACATGATCAGTGTATGATAGCAAACATGATCAGCGCATGATCAGTCACATGATCAGCGCCATGATAGTCACGTGATCACTGCATGATCAGTCATGTGATCAGTCCATGCTCAGCCACGTGACCAGTGCATGGTAGCCACGTGATCATTGCATGATCAGCCACGTGATCAGTGCATGATCAGCCACGTGATCAGTGCATGATCAGCCACGTGATCTGTGCATGATCAGCCACGTGATCAGTGCATGATCAGCCACGTGATCAGTGCATGATCAGTCACGTGACCAGTGCATGGTAGCTACGTGATCATTGCATGATCAGCCACGTGATCAGTGCATGATAGCCACGTGATCAGTGCATGATCAGTCACGTGATCAGTGCATGATCAGTCACGTGATCAGTGCATGATCAGTCACGTGATCTGTGCATGATCAGTCACGTGACCAGTACATGGTAGCTACGTGATCATTGCATGACGAGCCACGTGATCAGTGCATGATAGCCACGTGATCAGTGCATGATCAGTCACGTGAGCAGAGTATGATCAGCCACGTGATCAGTGCATGAGTGCCACGTGATCAGTGCATGATCAGTCACGTGATCAGTGTGTGATCAGCCACGTGAACAGTGCATGATCAGCCACGTGATCAGTGCATGATAGCCACGTGATCAGTGCATGATCAGTCACGTGATCAGTGCATGATCAGCCACGTGATCAGTGCATGGTCAGCCACGTGATCAGTGCATGATCAGCCACGTGATCAGTGCATGATAGCCACGTGATCAGTGCATGATCAGTCACGTGATCAGTGCATGATCAGCCACGTGAACAGTGCATGCTCAGTCACGTGATCAGGGCCTGCTGAGCTGCGTGATTACTGTCTGCTCATCTGCTTGAAAATTTCCAGCTGAGCTGCACGATTCCTGCCTGTCATCTGGTTGACAATTGCCAGCTGTGCTGCGTAATTCCTGCCTGCTCATCTGCTTGATTATTGCCAGCTGAGCAGCATGATTCCTCAGAGCTGAGTTCCATGATTATTGCCTGCTGACTGTCTGATTCGTGCCTACTCAGCTCTATGTTCATTGCCTCCAGAGGCACGTGATCAGTGTATGATAGCAAACATGATCAGCGCATGATCAGTCACATGATCAGCGCCATTAAGTCACGTGATCAGTGCATGATAGTCACGTGATCAGTGCATGATCAGTCACGTGATCAGTGCATGATCAGCCACGTGATCAGTGCATGATCAGCCAGGTGATCATTGCATGATCAGCCACGTGATCAGTGCATGATCAGTCACGTGATCAGTGCATGATCAGCCACGTGATCAGTGCATGATCAGCCACGTGATCAGTGCATGATCCGTCACGTGATCGGTGCATGATCAGTCACGTGACCAGTACATGGTAGCTACGTGATCATTCGCATGATCAGCCACGTGAGCAGTGCATGATAGCCACGTGATCAGTGCATGATCAGCCACGAGATCAGTGCATGATCAGTCACGTGATCAGTGCATGATCAGCCACGTGATCAGTGCATGTCCAGGCACGTGATCAGTGAATGTCCAGCCACGTGATCAGTGCATGATAGCCACGTGATCAGTGCATGATCAGTCACGTGATCAGTGCATGATCAGTCACGTGATAGGTGTGTGATCAGCCACGTGAACAGTGCATGCTCAGTCACGTGATCAGGGCCTGCTGAGCTGCGTGATTACTGTCTGCTCATCTGCTTGACAATTTCCAGCTGAGCTGCACGATTCCTGCCTGTCATCTCCTTGACAATTGCCACCTGTGCTGCGTAATTCCTGCCTGCTCATCTACTTGATTATTGCCAGCTGAGCAGCATGATTTCTCAGAGGTGAGTTCCATGATTATAGCCTGCTGACTGATTCCTGCCTACTCAGCTCTATGTTCATTGCCTCCAGAGGCACATGATCAGTGTGTGACACCAAACATGATCAGCACATGATCAGTCACATGATCTATGCATGATAAGCCAGGTGATCAGTGCATGATCAATTATGTGATCAGTGCATGATCAGTCATGTGACCAGTACATGGTAGCTGCGTGATCATTGCATGATCAGCCACGTGAGCAGTGCATGATAGCCACGTGATCAGTGCATGATCAGTCACGTGATCTGTGCATGATCAGTCACGTGATCAGTGCATGATCAATTACCTGATCAGTGCATGATCAGTCACGTGACCAGTGCATGGTAGCTACGTGATCATTGCATGATCAGCCACGTGATCAGTGCATGATAGCCACGTGATCAGTGCATGATAGTCACGTGATCAGTGCATGATCAGTCACGTGATACGTGTGTGATCAGCCACGTGATCAGTGCATGTTATCCACGTGATCAGTGCAGGATAGCCACGTGATCACTTCATGATTATTTACGTGATCTGTACATGATCAGTCACGTGATACGTGTGTGATCAGCCACCGGATCAGTGCGTGATGAGCCATGTGATCAGTGCAGGATCAATTACGTGATCAGTGCATGATCAGTCACATGACCAGTACATGGTAGCTACGTGATCATTGCGTGATCAGCCACGTGATCAGTGCATGATAGCTACGTGATCAGTGCATGATAGCCACATGATCAGTGCATGAGAGCCACGTGATCAGTGCATGATCAGTCACGTGATACATGTGTGATCAGCCACGTGATCAGTGCATGATGAGCCACGTGATCAGTGCAGGATCAATTACGTGATCAGTGCATGATCAGTCACGTGACCAGTACATGGTTGCTACGTGATCCTTGCATGATCAGCCACGTGATCAGAGCATGATAGCCACGTGATCAGTGCATGATCAGTCACGTGATCAGTACATTATCAGTCACTTGAACAGTGCATGATCATTGACGTGATCTGTGCATGATCAGTCACGTGACCAGTATATGATAGCTACGTGATCATTCCATGACGAGCCACGTGAGCAGTGCATGATAGCCACGTGATCTGTGCATGATCAGTCACGTGAGCAGAGTATGATCAGCCACGTGATCAGTGCATGATAGCCACGTGATCAGTGCATGATCATCACGTGATCAGTGTATGATCAGCCACGTGAATAGTGCATGCTCAGTCACGTGATAAGGGCCTGTTGAGCTGCGTGATTACTGTCTGCTCATCTGCTTGACAATTGCCAGCTGAGCTGCACGATTCCTGCCTGTCATCTGCTTGACAATTGCCAGCTGTGCTGCGTAATTCCTGCCTGCTCAGCTGCTTGATTATTGCCAGCTGAGCAGCATGATTCCTCACACCTGAGTTCCATGATTATTGCCTCCTGACTGTTTGATTCGTGCCTACTCAGCTCTTTGTTTATTGCCTCCAGAGGCAAATGATCGGTGTATGATAGCAAACATGATCAGCGCATGATCAGTCACATGATCAGCGCCATTAAGTCACGTGATCAGTACATGATAGTCATGTGATCAGTCCATGCTCAGTCACGGTATCAGTGCATGATCAGCCACGTGATCAGTGCATGATCAGCCACGTGATCATTGCATGATAGCCACGTGATCAGTGCATGATCAGTCACGTGATCTGTGCATGACCAGTCAGGTGGTCAGTGTATGATCAGCGACGTGATCAGTGCATGATCCGTCACCTAATGGGTGCATGATCAGTCACGTGACCGGTACATGGTAGCCACGTGATCATTGCATGATCAGCCACGTGATTAGTGCATGATAGCCACGTGATCAGTGCATGATCAGTCACGTGATCAGTGCATGATCAGCCACGTGATCAGTGCATGATAGCCACGTGATCAGTGCATGATCAGTCACGTGATCAGTGCATGATCAGCCACGTGATCAGTGCATGATCAGCCACGTGATCAGTGCATGATCAGCCACGTGATCAGTGCATGATCAGCCACGTGATCAGTGCATGATCAGTCACCTGATGGGTGCATGATCATCCACGTGACCTGTACATGGTAGCTACGTGATCATTGCATGATCAGCCACGTGAGTAGTGCATGATAGCCACATGATCACTGCATGATCAGTCACGTGATCAGTGCATGATCAGTCACGTGACCAGTACATGGTAGCTGCGTGATCATGCATGATCAGCCACGTGAGCAGTGCATGATAGCCACGTGATCAGTGCATGATCAGCCACGAGATCAGTGCATGATCAGTCACGTGATCAGTGCATGATCAGCCACGTGATCAGTGCATGACCAGTCACGTGATCAGTGCATGTCCAGCCAAGTGATCAGTGCATGATAGCCACGTGATCAGTGCATGATCAGTCACGTGATCAGTGCATGATCAGTCACGTGATCGGTGTGTGATCAGCCACGTGATCAGTGCATGCTCAGTCACGTGATCAGGGCCTGCTGAGCTGCGTGATTACTGTCTGCTCATCTGCTTGACAATTTCCAGCTGAGCTGCACGATTCCTGCCTGTCATCTCCTTGACAATTGCCACCTGTGCTGCGTAATTCCTGCCTGCTCATCTACTTGATTATTGCCAGCTGAGCAGCATGATTCCTCAGAGCTGAGTTCCATGATTATAGCCTGCTGACTGATTCGTGCCTACTCAGCTCTATGTTCATTGCCTCCAGAGGCACATGATCAGTGTGTGATACCAAACATGATCAGCGCATGATCAGTCACATGATCAGTGCATGATAAGCCACGTGATCAGTGCATGATCAGCCACGTGATCAGTGCATGATCAGTCACGTGACCAGTACATGGTAGCTGCGTGATCAGTGCATGATCAGCCACGTGATCAGTGCATGATAGCCACGTGATCAGTGCATGATCAGTCACGTGATCAGTGCATGATCAGTCACGTGATCAGTGCATGATCAGCCACGTGATCAGTGCATGATCAGCCACGTGATCAGTGCATGATCAGTTACGTGATCAGTGCATGATCAGTCACGTGACCAGTGCATGGTAGCCGCGTGATCATTGCATGATCAGCCACGTGATCAGTGCATGATCAGCCACGTGATCAGTGCATGATCAGCCACGTGATCAGTGCATGATCAGTCACGTGATCCGTGCGTGATCAGCCACGTGATCAGTGCATGTTATCCACGTGATCAGTGCAGGATAGCCACGTGATCACTTCATGATTATCCACGTGATCTGTGCATGATCAGTCACGTGATACGTGTGTGATCAGCCACGTGATCAGTGCATGATGAGCCACGTGATCAGTGCAGGATCAATTACGTGATCAGTGCATGATCAGCCACGTGACCAGTGCATGGTAGCCACGTGATCATTGCATGATCAGCCACGTGATCAGTGCATGATCAGCCACGTGATCAGTGCATGATCAGCCACGTGATCAGTGCATGATCAGCCACGTGATCAGTGCATGATCAGCCACGTGAGCAGAGCATGATCAGCCACGTGATCAGTGCATGATCAGTCACGTGATCAGTACATGATCAGTCACGTGAACAGTGCATGATCAGTTACGTGATCTGTGCATGATCAGTCACGTGACCAGTATATGGTAGCTACGTGATCATTCCATGACGAGCCAGGTGAGCAGTGCATGATAGCCACGTGATGTGTGCATGATGAGTTATGTGAACAGAGTATGATCAGCCACGTGATCAGTGCATGAGTGCCACGTGATCAGTGCATGATATGTCACGTGACAGGTGTGTGATCAGCCCCGTGAACAGCCCATGTTCAGCCACGTGATCAGTGCATGATAGCCACGTGATCAGTGCATGATCAGTTACCTGAGCAGTGTATGATCAGCCACGTGATCAGTGCATGGTCAGACACGTGAACAGTGTATGATCAGCCACGTGATCAGTGCATGATATACAAGTGATCAGTGCATGATCATCACGTGATCAGTGCATGATCAGCCACGTGAACAGTGCATGCTCAGTCACGTGATAAGGGCCTGTTGAGCTGCGTGATTACTGTCTGCTCATCTGCTTGAAAATTGCCAGCTGAGCTGCACGATTCTTGCCTGTCATCTGCTTGACAATTGCCAGCTGTGCTGCGTAATTCCTGCCTGCTCAGCTGCTTGATTATTGCCAGCTGAGCAGCATGATTCCTCACACCTGAGTTCCATGATTATTGCCTGCTGACTGTTTGATTCGTGCCTACTCAGCTCTTTGTTTATTGCCTCCAGAGGCAAATGATCGGTGTATGATAGCAAACATGATCAGCGCATGATCAGTCACATGATCAGAGCCATTAAGTCACGTGATCACTACATGATAGTCATGTGATCAGTCCATGCTCAGTCACGGTATCAGTGCATGATCAGCCACGTGATCAGTGCATGATCAGCCAGGTGATCATTGCATGATCAGCCACGTGATCAGTTCATGATTTGTCACGTGATCTGTGCATGATCAGTCACGTGATCAGTGCATGATCAGCCACGTGATCAGTGCATGATCCGTCACCTAATGGGTGCATGATCAGTCACCTGACCGGTACATGGTAGCTGCGTGATCATCGCATGATCAGCCACGTGAGCAGTGCATGATAGCCACGTGATCAGTGCATGATCAGTTACGTGATCAGTGCATGATCAGTCACGTGATCAGTGCATGATCAGCCACGTGATCAGTGCATGATCAGCCACGTGATCAGTGCATGTCCAGCCAAGTGATCAGTGCATGATAGCCACGTGATCAGTGCATGATCAATCACATGATCAGTGCATGATCAGTCACGTGATAGGTGTGTGATCAGCCACGTGAACAGTGCATGCTCAGTCACGTGATCAGGGCCTGCTGAGCTGCGTGATTACTGTCTGCTCATCTGCTTGACAATTTCCAGCTGAGCTGCACGATTCCTGCCTGTCATCTCCTTGACAATTGCCACCTGTGCTGCGTAATTCCTGCCTGCTCATCTACTTGATTTTTGCCAGCTGAGCAGCATGATTTCTCAGAGGTGAGTTCCATGATTATAGCCTGCTGACTGATTCCTGCCTACTCAGCTCTATGTTCATTGCCTCCAGAGGCACATGATCAGTGTGTGACACCAAACATGATCAGCGCATGATCAGTCACATGATCAGTGCATGATAAGCCACGTGATCAGTGCATGATCAATTACGTGATCAGTGCATGATCAGTCACGTGACCAGTACATGGTAGCTGAGTGATCATTGCATGATCAGCCACGTGATCAGTGCATGATAGCCACGTGATCAGTGCATGATCAATCACGTGATCTGTGCATGATCAGTCACGGGATCAGTGCATGATCAATCACGTGATCAGTGCATGATCAGTCACGTGACCAGTGCATGGTAGCTACGTGATCATTGCATGATCAGCCACGTGAGCAGTGCATGATAGCCACGTGATCAGTGCATGATCAGCCACGTGATCAGTGCATGATCAGTCACGTGATACGTGTGTGATCAGCCACGTGATCAGTGCATGTTAGCCACGTGATCAGTGCAGGATCAGCCACGTGATCAGTTCATGATTATTTACGTGATCTGTACATGATCAGTCACGTGATTCGTGTGTGTTCAGCCACCGGATCAGTGCGTGATGAGCCATGTGATCAGTGCAGGATCAATTACGTGATCAGTGCATGACAGTCACATGACCAGTACATGGTAGCTACGTGATCATTGCGTGATCAGCCACGTGATCAGTTCATGATAGCTACGTGATCAGTGCATGATAGCCTACGTGATCATTCCATGACGAGCCACGTGATCAGTGCATGATCAGTCACGTGATACAGTGTGATCAGCCACGTGATCAGTGCATGATCAGCCACATGAGCAGAGCAGGATAGCCACGTGATCAGTACATGATCAGTCACGTGATCAGTACATGATCAGTCACGTGAACAGTGCATGATCAGTTACGTGATCTGTGCATGATAAGTCACGTGACCAGTATATGGTAGCTACGTGATCATTGCATGACCAGCCACGTGATCAGTGCATGATAGCCACGTGATGTGTGCATGATTAGTCACGTGTTCAGTGCATGATCAGCCACGTGATCAGTGCATGATCAATTACTTGATCAGTGCATGATCAGTCACGTGAACAGTACATGGTGGCTACGTGATCATTGCATGATCAGCCACGTGATCAGTGCATGATCAGTCACGTGATCAGTGCATGATCAGCCACGTGATCAGTGCATGATCAATTACGTGATCAGTGCATGATCAGTCACGTGACCAGTACATGGTAGCTACGTGATCATTGCATGATCAGCCAGTGAGCCGTGCATGATAGCAACGAGATCAGTACATGATCAGGCACGTGATCAGTGCATGATCAGTCACGTGAACAGTGCATGATAAGTCACCTGATCAGTGTATGATCAATTACGTGATCACTAATGGCACAGTCACGTGATCAGCGCTTCTCAGTCACGTGACCAGTGTATGATAGCCACGTGATCAGTGAACGACCAGCCACGTGATCACTGCATGCGCAGTCAGGTGGTCAGTTTCTTATCAGCCACCTGATCAGTGCGTGCACAGTCCCCTGACCAGTGCCTGTCAGTCACTGATCACTGCCTGATAACCACGTGATCAGTGCCCGAACAGCCACGTCATCAGTGCATGCGCAGTCACGTGATCAGTGCATGATCAGCCACGTGACCAGTGCGTGCACAGTCCCATGATCAGCGCCTGTCAGTCACTGATCACTGCCTGATAAACATGTGATCAGTGCCCGATCAGGCACGTCATCAGTGCATGCGCAGTCACGTGATCAGTGCATGATAGCCACGTGACCAGTGCGTGCACAGTCACATGATCAGCGCCTGTCAGTCACTGATCACTGCCTGATAAACACGTGATCAGTGCCCGAACAGCCACGTCATCAGTGCATGCGCAGTCACGTCATCAGTGCATGATAGCCACGTGATCAGTGCATGCTCAGTCACGTGATCTGGACTTGATCAGCCACGTGAACAGTGCCTGCAGAGTCACGTGATCAGGGCCTGCTGAGCTGCGTGATTCCTGCCGGCTCATCTGCTTGACAATTGCCATCTGAGCTGCGTGATTCCTGCCGGCTCATCTGCTTGACAATTGCCAGCTGAGCTGCGTGATTCCAGCCTGGTCACGAGCTTGATTATTGCCAGTTGAGCAGCATGATTCGCCTCTGCTGAGCTCCATGCTTATTGCCTGCTGATTGCGTGATTCGTGTCTGCTCAGCTCTTTGATTATCGCCTCCTGAGGTCCCTGTTCGGTCGCCACCTGCCGGGGACCAGCCCCAACTGATCCAGGGTATTCGAAGGAGAGATGGCCTAGGCGACTATTTATATGCTAATCAGAGATGTCAAGAATAATAATATGAGGAGAGCTCAGTAGGAAAATTCGGTGGAGAAAAGAGACTGAGTAGCTTGGTTTACGCGGAAGACCAATCAAACTTCAAGACAAGAAGTTTGCACCACTTATGTAGGCCGCAGGCGCCCTCTCGAATAGCGAAAGGTGGCTCACCCTAGACACCTTCTCGAGTGGGTCTTAGCAGCCCAGGCATAATTAGTAAGCGTGGTGGGTTCCGCGCTCCAGATGGAGACTCAGCTGGAAGTTAAAGGGAAGAATGACAAGGAACTTTATGAATTGGAGCTGTAAGTTAACTCTTTGACAGAGAGAGCGAGATGGTGGTGGGGGACAGCCCCCAGTGAAATCAGAGGTGAGAGCACAAAACAATACAGTAGGCAGACTCTGGTTTTTTTGGGGGGAGATGCTGGAGTATATCCGGGTGGACTCCTGAGGCTCGATCCCGAATTTGCGTATGCCGAGCCTCCTTCCTTATGACCTTTGTCCAGAGTGGAAGGCCTCCCCGGCTCCCGACACATGATGAGTGCATGCTCAGTCACGATATCAGTGCCTGCTTAGCCACGTGATCACTGACGGCACAGTCACGTGATCAGCGCCTCTCAGTCACGTGATCACCGGATGATAAACACGTGATCAGTGAACGACCAGCCACGTGATCACTGCATGCGCAGTCGGGTGGTCAGTTCCTGATCAGCCACATGATCAGTGCGTGCACAGTCCCCTGATCAGCGCCTGTCAGTCACTGATCACTGCCTGATAAACACGTGATCAGTGCCCGAACAGCCACGTCATCAGTGCATGCGCAGTCACGTGATCAGTGCATGATAGCCACGTGATCAGTGCGTGCACAGTCCCATGATCAGCGCCTGTCAGTCACTGATCATTGCCTTATAAACACGTGATCAGTGCATGATGAGCCATGTGATCAGTGCCTGATCAGCCACGTCATCAGTGCATGCGCAGTCACGTCATCAGTGCATGATAGCCACGTGATCAGTGCATGCTCAGTCACGTGATCTGTACTTGATCAGCCACGTGATCAGTGCCTGCAGAGTCACGTGACCAGGGCCTGCTGAGCTGCGTGATTCCTGCCTGGTCACGTGCTTGATTATTGCCAGTTGAGCAGCATGATTCGTCACTGCTGAACTCCATGCTTATTGCCTGCTGATTGCGTGGTTCGTGTCTGCTCAGCTCTTTGAGTATCACCTCCTGAGGTCCCTGTTCGGTCGCCACCTGCCGGGGACCAGCCCCAACTGACCCAGGGTATTCGAAGGAGAGATGGCCTAGGCGACTGTTTATATGCTAATCAGAGATGTCAAGAATAATAGTATGAGGAGAGCTCAGTAGGAAAATTCGGTGGAGAAAAGAGACTGAGTAGCTTGGTTTACGCGGAAGACCAATCAAACTTCAAGACAAGAAGTTTGCACCATTTACGTAGGCCGCAGGCGCCCTCTCGAATAGCGAAAGGTGCCTCACCCTAGACACCTTCTCGAGTGGGTCTTAGCAGCCCAGGCATAATTAGTAAGCGTGGTGGGTTCTGCGCTCCAGATGGAGACTCAGGTGGAAGTTAAAGGGAAGAATGACAAGGAACTTTATGAATTGGAGCTGTAAGTTAACTCTTTGACAGAGAGAGCGAGATGGTGGTGGGGGACAGCCCCCAGTGAAATCAGAGGTGAGAGCACAAAGCAATACAGTAGGCAGACTTTGGTTTTTTTGGGGGGGAGATGCTCAAGAATATCCGGGTGGACCCCTGAGGCTCGATCCCACATTTGCGTATGCCGAGCCTCCTTCCTCATGACCTTTGTCCAAAGTGGAATGCCTCCCCGGCTCCCGGCACATGATCAGTGCATGCTCAGTCACGATATCAGTGCATGCTCAGCCACGTGATCACTGCCGGCACTGTCACGTGATCAGCGCATGATAGCCACGTGATCAGTGCGTGCACAGTCCCATGATCAGCGCCTGTCAGTCACTGATCATTGCCTGATAAACACGTGATCAGTGCATGATGAGCCATGTGATCAGTGCCTGATCAGCCACGTCATCAGTGCATGCGCAGTCACGTCATCAGTGCATGATAGCCACGTGATCAGTGCATGCTCAGTCACGTGATCTGTACTTGATCAGCCACGTGATCAGTGCCTGCAGTGTCACGTGATAAGGGCCTGCTGAGCTGCGTGATTCCTGCCGGCTCATCTGCATGACAATTGCCAGCAGAGCTGCGTGATTCCTGCCTGGTCACGTGCTTGATTATTGCCAGTTGAGCAGCATGATTCATCACTGCTGAGCTCCATGTTATTGCCTGCTGATTTCGTGGTTCGTGTCTGCTCAGCTCTTTGAGTATCGCCTCCTGAGGTCCCTGTTCGGTCCCACCTGCCGGGGACCAGCCCCAACTGACCCAGGTATTCGAGGAGATGGCCTAGGCGACTATTTATATGCTAATCAGAGATGTCAAGAATAATAGTGAGGCTCAGTAGGAAAATTCGGTGGAGAAAGAGACTGAGTAGCTTGGTTTACGCGGAAGACCAATCAAACTTCAAGACAAGAAGTTGGCACCACTTACGTAGGCCGCAGGGCCCTCTCGAATAGCGAAATGTGCCTCACCCTAGACACCTTCTCAGTGGGTCTTAGCAGCCCAGCATAATTAGTATGGTGGGTTCCGCTCAGATGGAGACTCAGCTGGAAGTTAAGGGAAGAATGACAAGGAACTTTATGAATTGAGCTGTAAGTTAACTCTTTGACAGAGACGAGATGGTGTGGGGACAGCCCCAGTGAAATCAGAGGTGAGAGCACAAACAAACAGTAGGCAGACTCTGTTTTTGGGGGAGATGCTGGAGTATATCCGGGTGACTCTGAGGCTCGATCCCGAATTTGCGTATGCCGAGCCTCCTTCCTTATGACTTTTGTCCAGAGTGAACCCCCCCCGGCTCCCGGCACATGATCAGTGCATGCTCAGTCACGATATCAGTGCCTGCTCAGCCACGTGATCACTGACGGCACAGTCACGTGATCAGCGCCTCTCAGTCACGTGATCACCGTATGATCAACACGTGATCAGTGAACGACACCGTGATCACTGCATGCGCGGTCAGATGGTCAGTTCCTGATCAGCCACCTGATCAGTGCGTGCACAGTCCCTGATCAGCGCCTGTCAGTCCCTGATCACTGCCTGATAAACACGTGATCAGTGCCGAACAGCCACGTCATCAGTGCATGCGCAGTCACGTGATCAGTGCATGATAGCCACGTGATCAGTGTGTGCACAGTCCCATGATCAGCGCCTGTCAGTCACTGATCACTGCCGGATAAACACGTGATCAGTGCATGATGAGCCATGTGATCAGTGCCTGATCAGCCACGTCATCAGCATGCGCAGTCACGTGATCAGTGCATGATAGCCACGTGATCAGTGGGTGCACAGTCCCATGATCAGCGCCTGTCAGTCACTGATCATTGCCTGATAAACACGTGATCAGTGCATGATGAGCCATGTGATCAGTGCCTGATCAGCCACGTATCAGTGCATGCGCAGTCCGTCATCAGTGCATGATAGCCACGTGATCAGTGCATGCTCAGTCACGTGATCTGGACTTGATCAGCCACGTCATCAGTGCCTGCAGAGTGACGTGGTCAGCCTGCTGAGCTGCGTGATTCTGCCGGCTCATCTGCATGACAATTGCCATCTGAGCTGCGTGTTTCGTCGCCATCTGTGACAATTGCCAGCTGAGCTGCGTGATTCCTGACTGGTCACGTGCTTGATTATTGCCAGTTGAGCAGCATGATTCGTCACTGCTGAGCTCCATGTTTGCCTGCTGATTGCGTGGTTCGTGTCTGCTCAGCTCTTGAGTATCGCCTCCTGAGGTCCCTGTTCGGTCCCACCTGCCGGGACCACCAACGATCCAGGGAATTCGAAGGAGAGATGGCCTAGGCGACTTTTATATGCTAATCAGAGATGTCAAGAATAATAGTATGAGGAGAGCTCAGTATGAAAATTCGGTGGAGAAAAGAGACTGAGTGGCTTGGTTTAGGCGGAAGACCAATCAAACCTCAAGACAAGAAGTTTGCACCACTTACGTAGGCCGCAGGCGCCCTCTCGAATAGCGAAAGTTGCCTCACCCTAGACACCTTTTCGAGTGGGTCTTATCAGCCCAGGCATAATTAGTAAGCATGGTGGGTTCCGCGCTCCTGATGGAGACTCAGCTGGAAGTTAAAGGGAAGAATGACAACGAACTTTATGAATTGGAGCTGTAAGTTAACTCTTGACAGAGAGCGAGATGGTGGTGGGGACAGCCCCCAGTGAAATTAGAGGTGAGAACACAAAGCAATACAGTACGCAGACTCTGGTTTTTTTGGGGGGAGATGCTCGAGAATATCCGGGTGGACTCCTGAGGCTCGATCCCGCATTTGCGTATGCTGAGCCTCCTTCCTCATGACCTTTGTCCAGAGTGGAAGGCCTCCCCAGCTCCCGGCACATGATCAGTGCATGCTCAGTCGCGGTATCAGTGCCTGCTCAGCCACGTGATCACTGATGGCACAGTCACGTGATCAGCGACTCTCAGTCACGAGATCACCGTATGATAAACACGTGATCAGTGAACGACCAGCCATATGATCACTGCCTGCGCGGTCAGGTGGTCAGTTCCTGATGAGGCACCTGATCAGTGCGTGCACAGTCCCTGATCAGCGCCTGTCAGTCACTGATCACTGCCTGATAAACACGTGATCAGTGCCCAAACAGCCACGTCATCAGTGCATGCGCAGTCCGTGATCAGTGCATGATAGCCACGTGATCAGTGCGTGCACAGTCCCATGATCAGCGCCTGTCAGTCACTGATCATTGCCTGATAAACACGTGATCAGTGCATCATGAGCCATGTGATCAGTGCCTGATCAGCCACGTCATCAGTGCATGCGCAGTCACGTCATCAGTGCATGATAGCCACGTGATCAGTGCATGCTCAGTCACGTGATCTGGACTTGATCAGCCACGTGATCAGTGCCTGCAGAGTCACGTGATCAGGGCCTGCTGAGCTGCGTAATTCCTGCCGGCTCATCTGCATGACAATTGCCATCTGAGCTGCGTGATTCCTGTCGGCTCATCTGCTTGACAATTGCCAGCTGAGCTCGTGATTCCTGCCTGGTCACGTGCTTGATTATTGCCAGTTGAGCAGCATGATTCGTCACTGCTGAGCTCCATGCTTTGCCTGCTGATTGCGTGGTTCGTGTCTGCTCAGCTCTTTGAGTATCGCCTCTGAGGTCCCTGTTCGGTCGCCACCTGCGGGGACCAGCCCCAACTGATCCAGGGTATTCGAAGGAGAGATGGCCTAGGCGACTATTTATATGCTAATCAGAGATGTCAGAATAATAGTATGAGGAGAGCTCAGTATGAAAATTCGGTGGAGGAAAAGATTGAGTAGCTTGGTTTATGCGGAAGACCAATCAAACTTCAAACAAGAAGTTTGCACCACTTACGTAGGCCGCAGGCGCCTCTCGAATAGCGAAAGGTGCCTCACCTAGACACCTTCTCGAGTGGTCTTAGCAGCCCAGGCATAATTAGTAAGCGTGGTGGGTTCCGCGCTCAGATGGAGACTCAGCTGGAAGTTAAAGGGAAGAATGACAAGGAACTTTATGAATTGAGCTGTAAGTTAACTCTTTGACAGAGAGAGCGAGATGGTGGTGGGGGACAGCCCCAGTGAAATCAGAGGTGAGAGCACAAAGCAATACAGTAGGCAGACTCTGGTTTTTTTGGGGGAGATGCTCGAGAATATCCGGGTGGACTCTGAGGCTCGATCCCGCATTTGCGTATGCCGAGCCTCCTTCGTCATGACCTTTGTCCAAGTGGAACCCTCCCCGGCTCCCGGCACATGATCAGTGCATGCTCAGTCACGATATCAGTGCATGCTCAGCCACGTGATCACGGACGGCAGAGTCACGTGATCAGCGCCTCTCAGTCACGTGATCACCGTAGGATAAACACGTGATCAGTGAACGACCAGCCACGTGATCACTGCATGCGCAGTCAGGTGGTCAGTTCCTGATCAGCCACCTGATCAGTGCGTGCACAGTCCCCTGATCAGCGCTGTCAGTCACTGATCACTGCCTGATAAACACGTGATCAGTGCCCGAACAGCCACGTCATCAGTGCATGCGCAGGCACGTGATCAGTGCATGATAGCCACGTGATCAGTGCGTGCACAGTCCCATGATCAGCGCCTGTCAGTCACTGATCATTGCCTGATAAACACGTGATCAGTGCATGATGAGCCATGTGATCAGTGCCTGATCAGCCACGTCATCAGTGCATGCGCAGTCACGTCATCAGTGCATGATAGCCACGTGATCAGTGCATGCCCAGTCACGTGATCTGGACTTGATCAGCGACGTGATCAGTGCCTGCAGAGTCACGTGATCAGGGCCTGCTGAGCTGCGTGATTCCTGCCGGCTCATCTGCATGACAATTGCCATCTGAGCTGCGTGATTCCTGTCGGCTCATCTGCTTGACAATTGCCATCTGAGCTGCGTGATTCCTGCCTGGTCACCTGCTTGATTTTGCCAGTTGAGCAGCATGATTCGTCACTGCTGAGCTCCATGCTTATTGCCTGCTGATTGCGTGGTTCGTGTCTGCTCAGCTCTTTGAGTATCGCCTCCTGAGGTCCCTGTTCGGTCGCCACCTGCCGGGACCAGCCCCAACTGATCCAGGGTATTTGAAGGAGAGATGGCCTAGGCGACTATTTATATGCTAATCAGAGATGTCAAGAATAATAGTATGAGGAGAGCTCAGTATGAAAATTCGGTGGAGAAAAGAGACTGAGTGGCTTGGTTTACGCGGAAGACCAATCAAACTTCAAGACAAGAAGTTTGCACCACTTACGTAGGCCGCAGGCGCCCTCTCGAATAGCGAAAGGTGCCTCACCCTAGACACCTATTCGAGTGGGTCTTATCAGCCCAGGCATAATTAGTAAGCATGGTGGGTTCCGCGCTCCAGATGGAGACTCAGCTGGAAGTTAAAGGGAAGAATGACAAGGAACTTTATGAATTGGAGCTGTAAGTTAACTCTTTGACAGAGAGCGCGAGATGGTGGTGGGGGACTGCCCCAGTGAAATCAGAGGTGAGAACACAAAGCAATACAGTACACAGACTCTGGTTTTTTTGGGGGGGAGATTCTCGAGAATATCCGGGTGTACTCCTGAGGCTCGATCCCGCATTTGCGTATGCTGAGCCTCCTTCCTCATGACCTTTGCCAGAGTGGAAGGCCTCCCCGGCTCCCGGCACATGATCAGTGCATGCTCAGTCACGGTATCAGTGCCTGCTCAGCCACGTGATCACTGATGGCACAGTCACGTGATCAGCGCCTCTCAGTCACGTGATCACGGTATGATAAACACGTGATCAGTGAACGACAAGCCACGTGATCACTGCATGCGCAGTCAGGTGGTCAGTTCCTGATCTGCGTGCACAGTCCCCTGATCAGCGCCTGTCAGTCACTGATCACTGCCTGATAAACACGTGATCAGTGCCCGAAGAGCCACGTCATCAGTTCATGCGCAGTCATGTGATCAGTGCATGATAGCCACGTGATCAGTGCGTGCACAGTCACGTGATCTGGACTTGATCAGCCACGTGATCAGTGCCTGCAGAGTCACGTGATCAGGGCCTGCTGAGCTGCGTGATTCCTGCCGGCTCATCTGCATGACAATTGCCATCTGAGCTGCGAGATTCCTGTCGGCTCATCTGCTTGACAATTGCCAGCTGAGCTGCGTGATTCCTGCCTGGTCACTTGCTTGATTATTGCCAGTTGAGCAGCATGATTCGTCACTGCTGAGCTCCATGCTTATTGCCTGCTGATTGCGTGGTTCGTGTCTGCTCAGCTCTTTGAGTATCGCCTCCTGAGGTCCCTGTTCGGTCGCCACCTGCCGGGGACCAGCCCCAACAGATCCAGGGTATTCGAAGGAGAGATGGCCTAGGCGACTATTTATATGCTAATCAGAGATGTCAAGAATAATAGTATGAGGAGAGCTCAGTATGAAAATTCGGTGGAGAAAAGAGACTGAGTAGCTTGGTTTACGCGGAAGACCAATCAAACTTCAAGACAAGAAGTTTGCACCATTTACGTAGGCCGCAGGCGCCCTCTCGAATAGCGAAAGGTGCCTCACCCTAGACACCTTCTCCAGTGGGTCTTAGCAGCCCAGGCATAATTAGTAAGCGTGGTGGGTTCCGTGCTCCAGATGGAGACTCAGCAGGAAGTTAAAGGGAAGAATGACAAGGAACTTTATGAATTGGAGCTGTAAGTTAACTCTTTGACAGAGAGAGCGAGATGGTGGTGGGGGACAGCCCCCAGTGAAATCAGAGGTGAGGGCACAAAGCAATACAGTAGGCAGACTCTGGTTTTTTTGGGGGAGATGCTCGAGAATATCCGGGTGGACTCCTGAGGCTCGAACCCGCATTTGCGTATGCCGAGCCTCCTTCGTCATGACCTTTGTCCAGAGTGGAAGGCCTCCCCGGCTCCCGGCACATGATCAGTGTATGCTCAGTCACGATATCAGTGCATGCTCAGCCACGTGATCACGGACGGCACAGTCACGTGATCAGCGCTCTCAGTCACGTGATCACCGTATGATAAACACGTGATCAGTGAACGACCAGCCACGTGACCACTGCATGCGCAGTCAGGTGGTCAGTTCCTGATCAGCCACCTGATCAGTGCGTGCACAGTCCCCTGATCAGCGCCTGTCAGTCACTGATCACTGCCGGATAAACACGTGATCAGTGCCCGAACAGCCACGTCATCAGTGCATGCGCAGTCACGTGATCAGTGCATGATAGCCACGTGATCAGTGCGTGCACAGTCCCATGATCAGCGCCTGTCAGTCACTGATCATTGCCTGATAAACACTTGATCAGTGCATGATGAGCCATGTGATCAGTGCCTGATCAGCCACGTCATCAGTGCATGCGCAGTCACGTCATCAGTGCATGATAGCCACGTGATCAGTGCATGCTCAGTCACGTGATCTGGACTTGATCAGCCACGTGATCAGTGCCTGCAGAGTCACGTGATCAGGGCCTGCTGAGCTGCGTGATTCCTGCCGGCTCATCTGCATGACAATTGCCATCTGAGCTGCGTGATTCCTGTCGGCTCATCTGCTTGACAATTGCCAGCTGAGCTGCGTGATTCCTGCCTGGTCACGTGCTTGATTATGGCCAGTTGAGCAGCATGATTCGTCACTGCTGAGCTCCATGCTTATTGCCTGCTGATTGCGTGGTTCGTGTCTGCTCAGCTCTTTGAGTATCGCCTCCTGAGGTCCCTGTTCGGTCGCCACCTGCCGGGGACCAGCCCCAACTGATCCAGGGTATTCGAAGGAGAGATGGCGTAGGCGACTATTTATATGCTAATCAGAGATGTCAAGAATAATAGTATGAGGAGAGCTCAGTATGAAAATTCGGTGGAGAAAAGAGACTGAGTAGCTTGGTTTACGCGGAAGACCATTCAAACTTCAAGACAAGAAGTTTGCACCACTTACCTAGGCCACAGGCGGCCTCTCGTATAGCGAAAAGTGCCTCACCCTAGACACCTTCTCGAGTGGGTCTTAGCAGCCCAGGCATAATTAGTAAGCGTGGTGGGTTCCTCGCTCAAGATGGAGACTCAGCAGGAAGTTAAAGGGAAGAATGACAAGGAACTTTATGAATTGGAGCTGTAAGTTAACTCTTTGACAGAGAGAGCGAGATGGTGGTGGGGGACAGCCCCCAGTGAAATCAGAGGTGAGAGCACAAAGCAATACAGTAGGCAGACTCTGGTTTTTTTGGGGGAGATGCTCGAGAATATCCGGGTGGACTCCTGAGGCTCGATCCCGCATTTGCGTATGCCGAGCCTCCTTCCTCATGACCTTTGTCCAGAGTGGAAGGCCTCCCCGGCTCCCGGCACATGATCAGTGCATGCTCAGTCACGATATCAGTGCATGCTCAGCCACGTGATCACGGACGGCAGAGTCACGTGATCAGCGCCTCTCAGTCACGTGATCACCGTAGGATAAACACGTGATCAGTGAACGACCAGCCACGTGACCACTGCATGCGCAGTCAGGTGGTCAGTTCCTGATCAGCCACCTGATCAGTGCGTGCACAGTCCCCTGATCAGCGCCTGTCAGTCACTGATCACTGCCTGATAAACACGTGATCAGTGCCCGAACAGCCACGTCATCAGTGCATGCGCAGTCACGTGATCAGTGCATGGTAGCCACGTGATCAGTGTGTGCACAGTCCCATGATCAGCGCCTGTCAGTCACTGATCATTGCCTGATAAACACGTGATCAGTGCATGATGAGCCATGTGATCAGTGCCTGATCAGCCACGTCATCAGTGCATGCGCAGTCACGTCATCAGTGCATGATAGCCACGTGATCAGTGCATGTTCAGTCATGTGATCTGGACTTGATCAGCCACGTGATCAGTGCCTGCAGAGTCACGTGATCAGGGCCTGCTGAGCTGCGTGATTCCTGCCGGCTCATCTGCATGACAATTGCCATCTGAGCTGCGTGATTCCTGTCGGCTCATCTGCTTGACAATTGCCAGCTGAGCTGCGTGATTCCTGCCTGGTCACGTGCTTGATTATTGCCAGTTGAGCAGCATGATTCGTCACTGCTGAGCTCCATGCTTATTGCCTGCTGATTGCGTGGTTCGTGTCTGCTCAGCTCTTTGAGTATGGCCTCCTGAGGTCCCTGTTCGGTCGCCACCTGCCGGGGACCAGCCCCAACTGATCCAGGGTATTCGAAGGAGAGATGGCCTAGGCGACTATTTATATGCTAATCAGAGATGTCAAGAATAATAGTATGAGGAGAGCTCAGTAGGAAAATTCGGTGGAGAAAAGAGACTGAGTGGCTTGTTTTACCCGGAAGACCAATCAAACTTCAAGACAAGAAATTTGCACCACTTACCTAGGCCACAGGCGGCCTCTCGTATAGCGAAAGGTGCCTCACCCTAGACACCTTCTCGAGTGGGTCTTAGCAGCCCAGGCATAATTAGTAGGCGTGGTGGGTTCCTCGCTCAAGATGGAGACTCAGCAGGAAGTTAAAGGGAAGAATGACAAGGAACTTTATGAATTGGAGCTGTAAGTTAACTTTTTGACAGAGAGAGCGAGATGGTGGTGGGCGACAGCCCCCAGTGAAATCAGAGGTGAGAGCACAAAGCAATACAGTAGGCAGACTCTGGTTTTTTTGGGGGGGAGATGCTCGAGAATATCCGGGTGGACTCCTGAGGCTCGATCCCGCATTTGCGTATGCCGAGCCTCCTTCCTCATGACCTTTGTCCAGAGTGGAATGCCTCCCCGGCTCCCGGCACATGATCAGTGCATGCTCAGTCACGATATCAGTGCATGCTCAGCCACGTGATCACTGACGGCAGAGTCACATGATCAGTGCCTCTCAGTCACGTGATCACTGTATGATAAACACGTGATCAGTGAACGACCAGCCACGTGATCACTGCATGCGCAGTCAGGTGGTCAGTTCCTGATCAGCCACCTGATCAGTGCGTGCACAGTCCCCTGATCAGCGCCTGTCAATCACTGATCACTGCCTGATAAACACGTGATCAGTGCCCAAACAGCCACGTCATCAGTGCATGCGCAGGCACGTGATCAGTGCATGATAGCCACGTGATCAGTGCGTGCACAGTCCCATGATCAGCGCCTGTCAGTCACTGATCATTGCCTGATAAACACGTGATCAGTGCATGATGAGCCATGTGATCAGTGCCTGATCAGCCACGTCATCAGTGCATGCGCAGTCACGTCATCAGTGCATGATAGCCACGTGATCAGTGCATGCTCAGTCACGTGATCTGGACTTGATCAGCCACGTGATCAGTGCCTGCAGAGTCACGTGATCAGGGCCTGCTGAGCTGCGTGATTCCTGCCGGCTCATCTGCATGACAATTGCCATCTGAGCTGCGTGATTCCTGTCGGCTCATCTGCTTGACAATTGCCAGCTGAGCTGCGTGATTCCTGCCTGGTCACGTGCTTGATTATTGCCAGTTGAGCAGCATGATTCGTCACTGCTGAGCTCCATGCTTATTGCCTGCTGATTGCGTGGTTCGTGTCTGCTCAGCTCTTTGAGTATCGCCTCCTGAGGTCCCTGTTCGGTCGCCACCTGCCGGGGACCAGCCCCAACTGATCCAGGGTATTCGAAGGAGAGATGGCCTAGGCGACTATTTATATGCTAATCAGAGATGTCAAGAATAATAGTATGAGGAGAGCTCAGTAGGAAAATTCGGTGGAGAAAAGAGACTGAGTGGCTTGGTGTACGCGGAAGACCAATCAAACTTCAAGACAAGAAGTTTGCACCATTTACGTAGGCCGCAGGCGCCCTCTCGAATAGCGAAAGGTGCCTCACCCTAGACACCTTCTCGAGTGGGTCTTAGCAGCCCAGGCATAATTAGTAAGCGTGGTGGGTTCCGCGCTCCAGATGGAGACTCAGCTGGAAGTTAAAGGGAAGAATGACAAGGAACTTTATGAATTGGAGCTGTAAGTTAACTCTTTGACAGAGAGAGCGAGATGGTGGTGGGGGACAGCCCCCAGTGAAATCAGAGGTGAGAGCACAAAGCAATACAGTAGGCAGACTCTGGTTTTTTTGGGGGAGATGCTCGAGAATATCCGGGTGGACCCCTGAGGCTCGATCCCGCATTTGCGTATGCCGAGCCTCCTTCCTCATGACCTTGGTCCAGAGTGGAATGCCTCCCCGGCTACCGGCACATGATCAGTGCATGCTCAGTCACGATATCAGTGCATGCTCAGCCACGTGATCACTGACGGCACTGTCACGTGATCAGAGCCTCTCAGTCACGTGATCACCGCATGATAAACACGTGATCAGCAGTCCCCAACAGCCACATCATCAGTGCATGCGCAGTCACGTGATCAGTGCATGATAGCCACGGATCAGTGCGTGCACAGGCCCATGATCAGCGCCTGTCAGTCACTGTTCATTGCCTTATAAACACGTGATCACTGCATGATGAGCCATGTGATCAGTGCCTGATCAGCCACGTCATCAGTGCATGCGCAGTCACGTCATCAGTGCATGATAGCCACGTGATCAGTGCATGCTCAGTCACGTGATCTGTACTTGATCAGCCACGTGATCAGTGCCTGCAGAGTCACGTGATCAGGGCCTGCTGAGCTGCGTGATTCCTGCCGGCTCATCTGCATGACAATTGCCATCTGAGCTGCGTGATTCCTGTCGGCTCATCTGCTTGACAATTGCCAGCTGAGCTGCGTGATTCCTGCCTGGTCACGTGCTTGATTATTGCCAGTTGAGCAGCATGATTCGTCACTGCTGAGCTCCATGCTTATTGCCTGCTGATTGCGTGGTTCGTGTCTGCTCAGCTCTTTGAGTATCGCCTCCTGAGGTCCCTGTTCGGTCGCCACCTGCCGGGGACCAGCCCCAACTGATCCAGGGTATTCGAAGGAGAGATGGCCTAGGCGACTATTTATATGCTAATCAGAGATGTCAAGAATAATAGTATGAGCAGAGCTCAGTAGGAAAATTCGGTGGAGAAAAGAGACTGAGTAGCTTGGTGTACGCGGAAGACCAATCAAACTTCAAGACAAGAAGTTTGCACCATTTACGTAGGCCGCAGGCGCCCTCTCGAATAGCGAAAGGTGCCTCACCCTAGACACCTTCTCGAGTGGGTCTTAGCAGCCCAGGCATAATTAGTAAGCGTGGTGGGTTCCGCGCTCCAGATGGAGACTCAGCTGGAAGTTAAAGGGAAGAATGACAAGGAACTTTATGAATTGGAGCTGTAAGTTAACTCTTTGACAGAGAGAGCAAGATGGTGGTGGGGGACAGCCCCCAGTGAAATCAGAGGTGAGAGCACAAAGCAATACAGTAGGCAGACTCTGGTTTTTTTGGGGGAGATGCTCGAGAATATCCGGGTGGACCCCTGAGGCTCGATCCCGCATTTGCGTATGCCGAGCCTCCTTCCTCATGACCTTGGTCCAGAGTGGAATGCCTCCCCGGCTCCCGGCACATGATCAGTGCATGCTCAGTCACGATATCAGTGCATGCTGCTCAGCCACGTGATCACTGACGGCACTGTCACGTGATCAGAGCCTCTCAGTCACGTGATCACCGCATGATAAACACGTGATCAGTACCCTAACAGCCACATCATCAGTGCATGCGCAGTCACGTGATCAGTGCATGATCAGCCACGTGATCAGTGCGTGCACAGTCCCATGATCAGCGCCTGTCAGTCACTGTTCATTGCCTGATAAACACGTGATCAGTGCATGATGAGCCATGTGATCAGTGCCTGATCAGGCACGTCATCAGTGCATGCGCAGTCACGTCATCAGTGCATGATAGCCACGTGATCAGTGCATGCTCAGTCACGTGATCTGGACTTGATCAGCCACGTGATCAGTGCCTGCAGAGTCACGTGATCAGGGCCTGCTGAGCTGCGTGATTCCTGCCGGCTCATCTGCATGACAATTGCCATCTGAGCTGCGTGATTCCTGTCGGCTCATCTGCTTGACAATTGCCAGCTGAGCTGCGTGATTCCTGCCTGGTCACGTGCTTGATTATTGCCAGTTGAGCAGCATGATTCGTCACTGCTGAGCTCCATGCTTATTGCCTGCTGATTGCGTGGTTCGTGTCTGCTCAGCTCTTTGAGTATCGCCTCCTGAGGTCCCTGTTCGGTCGCCACCTGCCGGGGACCAGCCCCAACTGATCCAGGGTATTCGAAGGAGAGATGGCCTAGGCGACTATTTATATGCTAATCAGAGATGTCAAGAATAATAGTATGAGCAGAGCTCAGTATGAAAATTCGGTGGAGAAAAGAGACTGAGTGGCTTGGTGTACGCGGAAGACCAATCAAACTTCAAGACAAGAAGTTTGCACCATTTACGTAGGCCGCAGGCGCCCTCTCGAATAGCGAAAGGTGCCTCACCCTAGACACCTTCTCGAGTGGGTCTTAGCAGCCCAGGCATAATTAGTAAGCGTGGTGGGTTCCGCGCTCCAGATGGAGACTCAGCTGGAAGTTAAAGGGAAGAATGACAAGGAACTTTATGAATTGGAGCTGTAAGTTAACTCTTTGACAGAGAGAGCGAGATGGTGGTGGGGGACAGCCCCCAGTGAAATCAGAGGTGAGAGCACAAAGCAATACAGTAGGCAGACTTTGGTTTTTTTTGGGGGGAGATGCTCGAGAATATCCGGGTGGACCCCTGAGGCTCGATCCCGCATTTGCGTATGCCGAGCCTCCTTCCTCATGACCTTGGTCCAGAGTGGAATGCCTCCCCGGCTCCCGGCACATGATCAGTGCATGCTCAGTCACGATATCAGTGCATGCTCAGCCACGTGATCACTGACGGCACTGTCACGTGATCAGCGCCTCTCAGTCACGTGATCACCGCATGATAAACACGTGATCAGTACCCTAACAGCCACATCATCAGTGCATGCGCAGTCACGTGATCAGTGCATGATAGCCACGGATCAGTGCGTGCACAGTCCCATGATCAGCGCCTGTCAGTCACTGTTCATTGCCTTATAAACACGTGATCACTGCATGATGAGCCATGTGATCAGTGCCTGATCAGCCACGTCATCAGTGCATGCGCAGTCACGTCATCAGTGCATGATAGCCACGTGATCAGTGCATGCTCAGTCACGTGATCTGGACTTGATCAGCCACGTGATCAGTGCCTGCAGAGTCACGTGATCAGGGCCTGCTGAGCTGCGTGATTCCTGCCGGCTCATCTGCATGACAATTGCCATCTGAGCTGCGTGATTCCTGTCGGCTCATCTGCTTGACAATTGCCAGCTGAGCTGCGTGATTCCTGCCTGGTCACGTGCTTGATTATTGCCAGTTGAGCAGCATGATTCGTCACTGCTGAGCTCCATGCTTTTTGCCTGCTGATTGCGTGGTTCGTGTCTGCTCAGCTCTTTGAGTATGGCCTCCTGAGGTCCCTGTTCGGTCGCCACATGCCGGGGACCAGCCCCAACTGATCCAGGGTATTCGAAGGAGAGATGGCCTAGGCGAGTATTTATATTGTAATCAGAGATGTCAAGAATAATAGTATGCGGAGAGCTCAGTAGGAAAATTCGGTGGAGAATAGAGACTGAGTAGCTTGGTTTACACGGAAGACCAATCAAACTTCAAGACAAGAAGTTTGCACCACTTACGTAGGCCGCAGGCGCCCTCTCGAATAGCGAAAGGTGCCTCACACTAGACACCTTCTCGAGTGGGTCTTAGCAGCCCAGGCATAATTAGTAAGCGTGGTGGGATCCGCGCACCAGATGGAGACTCAGCTGGAAGTTAAAGGGAAGAATGACAAGGAACTTTATGAATTGGAGCTGTAAGTTAACTCTTTGACAGAGAGAGCGAGATGGTGGTGGGGGACAGCCCCCAGTGAAATCAGAGGTGAGAGCACAAAGCAATACAGTAGGCAGACTCGGGTTTTTTTGGGGGGAGATGCTCGAGAATATCCGGGTGGACTCCTGAGGCTCGATCCCGCATTTGCGTATGCTGAGCCTCCTTCCTCATGACCTTTGTCCAGAGTGGAATGCCTCCCCGGCTCCCGGCACATGATCAGTGCATGCTCAGTCACGATATCAGTGCCTGCTCAGCCACGTGATCACTGACGGCACAGTCACGTGATCAGCGACTCTCAGTCACGTGATCACCGTAGGATAAACACGTGATCAGTGAATGACCAGCCACGTGATCACTGCATGTGCAGTCAGTTGGTCAGTTCCTGATCAGCCACCTGATCAGTGCGTGCACAGTCCCTGATCACTGCCTGATAAACACGTGATCAGTGCCCGAACAGCCACGTCATCAGTGCATGCGCAGGCACGTGATCAGTGCATGATAGCCACGTGATCAGTGCGTGCACAGTCCCATGATCAGCGCCTGTCAGTCACTGATCATTGCCTGATAAACACGTGATCAGTGCATGATGAGCCATGTGATCAGTGCCTGATCAGCCACGTCATCAGTGCATGTGCAGTCACGTCATCAGTGCATGATAGCCACGTGATCAGTGCATGCTCAGTCACGTGATCTGGACTTGATCAGCCACGTGATCAGTGCCTGCAGAGTCACGTGATCAGGGCCTGCTGAGCTGCGTGATTCCTGCCGGCTCATCTGCATGACAATTGCCATCTGAGCTGCGTGATTCCTGTCGGCTCATCTGCTTGACAATTGCCAGCTGAGCTGCGTGATTCCTGCCTGGTCACGTGCTTGATTATTGCCAGTTGAGCAGCATGATTCGTCACTGCTGAGCTCCATGCTTATTGCCTGCTGATTGCGTGGTTCGTGTCTGCTCAGCTCTTTGAGTATCGCCTCCTGAGGTCCCTGTTCGGTCGCCACCTGCCGGGGACCAGCCCCAACCGATCCAGGGAATTCGAAGGAGAGATGGCCTAGGCGACTCTTTATATGCTAATCAGAGATGTCAAGAATAAGAGTATGAGGAGAGCTCAGTATGAAAATTCGGTGGAGAAAAGAGACTGAGTGGCTTGGTTTACGCGGAAGACCAATCAAACTTCAAGACAAGAAGTTTGCACCACTTACGTAGGCCACAGGCGCCCTCTCGTATAGCGAAAGGTGCCTCACCCTAGACAACTTCTCGAGTGGGTCTTATCAGCCCAGGCATAATTAGTAAGCATGGTGGGTTCCGCGCTCCAGATGGAGACTCAGCTGGAAGTTAAAGGGAAGAATGACAAGGAACTTTATGAATTGGAGCTGTAAGTTAACTCTTTGACAGAGAGAGCAAGATGGTGGTGGGGGACAGCCCCCAGTGAAATCAGAGGTGAGAACACAAAGCAATACAGTACGCAGACTCTGGTTTTTTTGGGGGGGAGATGGTCGAGAATATCCGGGTGGACTCCTGAGGCTCGATCCTGCATTTGCGTATGCCGAGCCTCCTTCCTCATGACCTTTGTGCAGAGTGGAATGCCTCCCCGGCTCCCGGCACATGATCAGTGCATGCTCAGTCACGGTATCAGTGCCTGCTCAGCCACGTGATCACTGATGGCACAGTCACGTGATCAGCGCCTCTCAGTCACGTGATCACCATATGATAAACACGTGATCAGTGAACGACCAGCCACGTGATCACTGCATGCGCGGTCAGGTGGTCAGTTCCTGATCAGCCACCTGATCAGTGCGTGCACAGTCCCCTCATCAGCGCCTGTCAGTCACTGATCACTGCCTGATAAACACGTGATCAGTGCCCGAACAGCCACGTCATCAGTGCATGCGCAGGCACGTGATCAGTGCATGATAGCCACGTGATCAGTGCGTGCACAGTCCCATGATCAGCGCCTGTCAGTCACTGATCATTGCCTGATAAACACGTGATCAGTGCATGATGAGCCATGTGATCAGTGCCTGATCAGCCACGTCATCATTGCATGCGCAGTCACGTCATCAGTGCATGATAGCCACGTGATCAGTGCATGCTCAGTCACGTGATCTGGACTTGATCAGCCACGTGATCAGTGCCTGCAGAGTCACGTGATCAGGGCCTGCTGAGCTGCGTGATTCCTGCCGGCTCATCTGCATGACAATTGCCATCTGAGCTGCGTGATTCCTGTCGGCTCATCTGCTTGACAATTGCCAGCTGAGCTGCGTGATTCCTGCCTGGTCACGTGCTTGATTATTGCCAGTTGAGCAGCATGATTCGTCACTGCTGAGCTCCATGCTTATTGCCTGCTGATTGCGTGGTTCGTGTCTGCTCAGCTCTTTGAGTATCGCCTCCTGAGGTCCCTGTTCGGTCGCCACCTGCCGGGAACCAGTCCCAACTGATCCAGGGTATTCGAAGGAGAGATGGCCTAGGCGACTATTTATATGCTAATCAGAGATGTCAAGAATAATAGTATGAGGAGAGCTCAGTAGGAAAATTCGGTGGAGAAAAGAGACTGAGTGGCTTGGTTTACGCGGAAGACCAATCAAACTTCAAGACAAGAAGTTTGCACCACTTACCTAGGCCGCAGGCGCCCTCTCGTATAGCGAAAGGTGCCTCACCCTAGACACCTTCTCGAGTGGGTCTTAGCAGCCCAGCCATAATTAGTAAGCGTGGTGTGTTCCGCGCTCCAGATGGAGACTCAGCAGGAAGTTAAAGGGAAGAATGACAAGGAACTTTATGAATTGGAGCTGTAAATTAACTCTTTGACAGAGAGAGCGAGAGGGTGGTGGGGGACAGCCCCCAGTGAAATGAGAGGTGAGGGCACAAAGCAATACAGTAGGCAGACTCTGGTTTTTTTGGGGGAGATGCTCGAGAATATCCGGGTGTACTCCTGAGGCTCGATCCCGCATTTGCGTATGCCGAGCCTCCTTCCTCATGACCTTTGTCCAGAGTGGAATGCCTCCCCGGCTCCCGGCACATGATCAGTGCATGCTCAGTCACGATATCAGTGCATGCTCAGCCACGTGATCACTGACGGTACAGTCACGTGATCAGCGCCTCTCAGTCACGTGATCACCGTATGATAAACACGTGATCAGTGAACGACCAGCCACGTGATCACTGCATGCGCAGTCAGGTGGTCAGTTCCTGATCAGTGCGTGCACAGTCCCCTGATCAGCGCCTGTCAGTCACTGATCACTGCCTGATAAACACATGATCAGTGCCCGAACAGCCACGTCATCAGTGCATGTGCAGTCACGTGATCAGTGCATGATAGCCACGTGATCAGTGCGTGCACAGTCCCATGATCAGCGCCTGTCAGTCACTGATCATTGCCTGATAAACACGTGATCAGTGCATGATGAGCCATGTGATCAGTGCCTGATCAGCCACGTCATCAGTGCATGCGCAGTCACGTCATCAGTGCATGATAGCCACGTGATCAGTGCATGCTCAGTCACGTGATCTGGACTTGATCAGCCACGTGATCAGTGCCTGCAGAGTCACGTGATCAGGGCCTGCTGAGCTGCGTGATTCCTGCCGGCTCATCTGCATGACAATTGCCATCTGAGCTGCGTGATTCCTGTCGGCTCATCTGCTTGACAATTGCCAGCTGAGCTGCGTGATTCCTGCCTGGTCACGTGCTTGATTATTGCCAGTTGAGCAGCATGATTCGTCACTGCTGAGCTCCATGCTTATTGCCTGCTGATTGCGTGGTTCGTGTCTGCTCAGCTCTTTGAGTATCGCCTCCTGAGGTCCCTGTTCGGTCGCCACCTGCCTGGGACCAGCCCCAACTGATCCAGGGTATTCGAAGGAGAGATGGCCTAGCGACTATTTATATGCTAATCAGAGATGTCAAGAATAATAGTATGAGGAGAGCTCAGTAGGAAAATTCGGTGGAGAAAAGAGACTGAGTGGCTTGGTTTACGCGGAAGACCAATCAAACTTCAAGACAAGAAGTTTGCACCACTTACGTAGGCCACAGGCGCCCTCTCGTAGAGCGAAAGGTGCCTCACCCTAGACACCTTCTCGAGTGGGTCTTAGCAGCCCAGGCATAATTAGTAAGCGTGGTGGGTTCCTCGCTCCAGATGGAGACTCAGCAGGAAGTTAAAGGGAAGAATGACAAGGAACTTTATGAATTGGAGCTGTAAGTTAACTCTTTGACAGAGAGAGCGAGATGGTGGTGGGGGACAGCCCCCAGTGAAATGAGAGGTGAGGGCACAAAGCAATACAGTAGGCAGACTCTGGTTTTTTTGGGGGAGATGCTCGAGAATATCCGGGTGTACTCCTGAGGCTCGATCCCGCATTTGCGTATGCCGAGCCTCCTTCCTCATGACCTTTGTCCAGAGTGGAATGCCTCCCCGGCTCCCGGCACATGATCAGTGCATGCTCAGTCACGATATCAGTGCATGCTCAGCCACGTGATCACTGACGGCAGTCACGTGATCAGCGCCTCTCAGTCACGTGATCACCGTAGGATAAACACGTGATCAGTGAACGACCAGCCACGTGATCACTGCATGCGCGGTCAGGTGGTCAGTTCCTGATCAGCCACCTGATCAGTGCGTGCACAGTCCCCTGATCAGCGCCTGTCAGTCACTGATCACTGCCTGATAAACACGTGATCAGTGCCCGAACAGCCACGTCATCAGTGCATGGGCAGTCACGTGATCAGTGCATGATAGCCACGTGATCAGTGCGTGCACAGTCCCATGATCAGCGCCTGTCAGTCACTGATCATTGCCTGATAAACACGTGATCAGTGCATGATGAGCCATGTGATCAGTGCCTGATCAGCCACGTCATGAGTGCATGCGCAGTAACGTCATCAGTGCATGATAGCCACGTGATCAGTGCATGCTCAGTCACGTGATCTGGACTTGATCAGCCACGTGATCAGTGCCTGCATAGTCACGTGATCAGGGCCTGCTGAGCTGCGTGATTCCTGCCGGCTCATCTGCATGACAATTGCCATCTGAGCTGCGTGATTCCTGTCGGCTCATCTGCTTGACAATTGCCAGCTGAGCTGCGTGATTCCTGCCTGGTCACTTGCTTGATTATTGCCAGTTGAGCAGCATGATTCGTCACTGCTGAGCTCCATGCTTATTGCCTGCTGATTGCGTGGTTCGTGTCTGCTCAGCTCTTTGAGTATCGCCTCCTGAGGTCCCTGTTCGGTCGCCACCTGCTGGGGACCAGCCCCAACCGATCCAGGGTATTCGAAGGAGAGATGGCCTAGGCGACTATTTATATGCTAATCAGAGATGTCAAGAATAAGAGTATGAGGAGAGCTCAGTGGGAAAATTCGGTGGAGAAAAGAGACTGAGTAGCTTGGTTTACGCAGAAGACCAATCAAACTTCAAGACAAGAAGTTTGCACCACTTACGTAGGCCGCAGGCGCCCTCTCGAATAGCGAAAGGTGCCTCACCCTAGACACCTTCTCGAGTGGGTCTTAGCAGCCCAGGCATAATTAGTAAGCGTGGTGGGTTCCGCGCTCCAGATGGAGACTCAGCTGGAAGTTAAAGGGAAGAATGACAAGGAACTTTATGAATTGGAGCTGTAAGTTAACTCTTTGACAGAGAGAGCAAGATGGTGGTGGGGGACAGCCCCCAGTGAAATCAGAGGTGAGAGCACAAAGCAATACAGTAGGCAGACTTTGGTTTTTTTTGGGGGGAGATGCTCGAGAATATCCGGGTGGACCCCTGAGGCTCGATCCCGCATTTGCGTATGCCGAGCCTCCTTCCTCATGACCTTTGTCCAGAGTGGAATGCCTCCCCGGCTCCCGGCACATGATCAGTGCATGCTCAGTCACGATATCAGTGCATGCTCAGCCACGTGATCACTGACGGCACTGTCACGTGATCAGAGCCTCTCAGTCACGTGATCACCGCATGATAAACACGTGATCAGTACCCTAACAGCCACATCATCAGTGCATGCGCAGTCACGTGATCAGTGCATGATAGCCACGGATCAGTGCGTGCACAGGCCCATGATCAGCGCCTGTCAGTCACTGTTCATTGCCTGATAAACACGTGATCACTGCATGATGAGCCATGTGATCAGTGCCTGATCAGCCACGTCATCAGTGCATGCGCAGTCACGTCATCAGTGCATGATAGCCACGTGATCAGTGCATGCTCAGTCACGTGATCTGGACTTGATCAGCCACGTGATCAGTGCCTGCAGAGTCACGTGATCAGGGCCTGCTGAGCTGCGTGATTCCTGCCGGCTCATCTGCATGACAATTGCCATCTGAGCTGCGTGATTCCTGTCGGCTCATCTGCTTGACAATTGCCAGCTGAGCTGCGTGATTCCTGCCTGGTCACGTGCTTGATTATTGCCAGTTGAGCAGCATGATTCGTCACTGCTGAGCTCCATGCTTATTGCCTGCTGATTGCGTGGTTCGTGTCTGCTCAGCTCTTTGAGTATCACCTCCTGAGGTCCCTGTTCGGTCGCCACCTGCCGGGGACCAGCCCCAACTGATCCAGGGTATTCGAAGGAGAGATGGCCTAGGCGACTATTTATATGCTAATCAGAGATGTCAAGAATAATAGTATGAGCAGAGCTCAGTATGAAAATTCGGTGGAGAAAAGAGACTGAGTGGCTTGGTTTACGTGGAAGACCAATCAAACTTCAAGACAAGAAGTTTGCACCATTTACGTAGGCCGCAGGCGCCCTCTCGAATAGCGAAAGGTGCCTCACCCTAGACACCTTCTCGAGTGGGTCTTAGCAGCCCAGGCATAATTAGTAAGCGTGGTGGGTTCCGCGCTCCAGATGGAGACTCAGCTGGAAGTTAAAGGGAAGAATGACAAGGAACTTTATGAATTGGAGCTGTAAGTTAACTCTTTGACAGAGAGAGCGAGATGGTGGTGGGGGACAGCCCCCAGTGAAATCAGAAGTGAGAGCACAAAGCAATACAGTAGGCAGACTTTGGTTTTTTTTGGGGGGAGATGCTCGAGAATATCCGGGTGGACCCCTGAGGCTCGATCCCGCATTTGCGTATGCCGAGCCTCCTTCCTCATGACCTTGGTCCAGAGTGGAATGCCTCCCCGGCTACCGGCACATGATCAGTGCATGCTCAGTCACGATATCAGTGCATGCTCAGCCACGTGATCACTGACGGCACTGTCACGTGATCAGAGCCTCTCAGTCACGTGATCACCGCATGATAAACACGTGATCAGTACCCTAACAGCCACATCATCAGTGCATGCGCAGTCACGTGATCAGTGCATGATAGCCACGGATCAGTGCGTGCACAGGCCCATGATCAGCGCCTGTCAGTCACTGTTCATTGCCTTATAAACACGTGATCAGTGCATGATGAGCCATGTGATCAGTGCCTGATCAGCCACGTCATCAGTGCAATCGCAGTCACGTCATCAGTGCATGATAGCCACGTGATCAGTGCATGCTCAGTCACGTGATCTGGACTTGATCAGCCACGTGATCAGTGCCTGCAGAGTCACGTGATCAGGGCCTGCTGAGCTGCGTGATTCCTGCCGGCTCATCTGCATGACAATTGCCATCTGAGCTGCGTGATTCCTGTCGGCTCATCTGCTTGACAATTGCCAGCTGAGCTGCGTGATTCCTGCCTGGTCACCTGCTTGATTATTGCCAGTTGAGCAGCATGATTTGTCACTGCTGAGCTCCATGCTTTTTGCCTGCTGATTGCGTGGTTCGTGTCTGCTCAGCTCTTTGAGTATGGCCTCCTGAGGTCCCTG